>NC_053022.1:397206993-397506993 GCF_003073215.2 Triticum urartu | reverse complement strand
ACATCTACCATCTCTTCAACCTTTCGGGTGAAATTGTTGTAGACATGGTAAGTGTGAGAGTTTGAGCCATAACCGAGTAGGAAACCTTCATGAGACTTAGGAGCAAGTTTTTAGCGGTGATGCTTATCAAGAATGTAGCACTTTGAGCTAAATACACGAAAGTATCCAACTTGGGGTTTGTTACCGGTGAGAAGCTCGTATGCCGTCTTGCCGAGAAGTTTGTGAAAATATAGTCGATTTTTGGCATGACAAGTTGTCTCGACCGCTTCCTCACAAAAGTCTTGGCATTTTGAATTCATCAAACATCATTCTTGCCATCTCTATAAGTGTCTGGTTCTTCCTCTCAACAACTCCATTTTTTTGAGGTGTGTAGGTAGCCAAGAACTCATGTGAAATCCCTTCTTCGTCAAGAATGGCATTCTTGAACTCCGTTCCATTGTCGCTTCGAACCTTCTTGATCTTCACTTCAAATTGGTTTTGGGCCTTCCTCGTGAAGTTCTTGAAGATCTTTTGGAACTACAATTTATCATCAAGAAAGAACACGCACGCAAATCTATTCATCAAACATGTCGTCATGATGTTCTTCATGGCATGACTTCCTCCAACTAGTTTTCCTGCTTGACAAGAACTGCAAAGTCTATCCTTTTCAAATATGACATCTTTAACACCGAGGATACACTACAAAAAAAATACACTTCCGTGATGACACGTGTTTGTCATAGTAGGTCACGTTTTCTGTCATGAATGTACATCCATGACGATTTTATGACAGAATCAAGATAGTCATACCTGTGCTATCGTAGAAGTGTTCCATGACATTACCAAAATTATCATCACGGAAGTGTCCACTTCCATGATGACAAATGGTGCGTCATGGAAGTGCTTTCGTCAAGGGTGACCGACACATGGCATCCACCGTAACGGGTCGCCGCTAAGCTATCGGGTCCGGTTTTGGTTCCGATAACCCGCTAACAGCCCAGACCAATGAGGATTTTCCACGTGAAAAATTATCACTAGCCGGAGGAAACATGTGTTGGCTCACCATTTGGATAGATGTCATCATTCATTGGATGGGAGGCACCTATGATACGTCGACACGTGGCACGGCCCAACAGAGGCCCATTCCGGTGAAAAGGCCGGCCTGTTTGACTTGGTCAAAAGGTAATGAGCCGGTCCACAGAAAGCCCGTTAAAGGCCTGTTCGTATATAGCCCATTTATGGCCCGCTAACTCACGACCCGTTACGGCCTATCGGAATAAAGCCCAGTAGCTTCATCCGGGCCGTCCAATATGATTTCAGTCCATTGTAACTTCTGGCCCATGTATGGCCCATGATGTCTTTCGGCCCATACGAGGCCATTTGTAACTCTTGGCTCATTAACGGCCGGTGGTGAATCTGGCCTGCAATGAACAGTGTACCGCTTTATACCCATTAATGGCCCATTATTCCATTGGGCCGTTTCCAACCCGTGTTATCTTTCGGCCTTCTCAGGGCCCATTTATTCTTGGGCTGATTTCCAGCATTCGGTTACTTACGGCCCGTTACTGGCCTTTTTTGCTTGTGGGCCAAATTCAGCCCGTGGTTACAATCGGCCCGTTTGCGGCCCGTTAATCCGTTGGGCCATTTTCATAGCGTCATCAAATATGACAGATTAATGACGGCCCATTATTGTCGGACCATGAACGGATGATTCCAAATCTAGCCCGATTGCGGCCCATAATGCGGTCTGTTATTGGCCCATGTTTGGCCGATCGATCATACGGCCCGTAGAAGGCCCATTGATGCTACGGCCCATAGAAGGCCCATTGTTTCTACGACCCGTAGGAGGCCCATGGTAAGTACAGTAAATATGTAGCCCATGGTTATTGTGGCCTAGTTTTAAAAAATAGGTTATTGCGGCCACTAGCAAACCGCAGAAAAAGAACTGCACTGACAACAAGCAAACAAATAAACAAGACAACAAGGAAATAAATAAGCAAGCAACTTACGCTAGGCTATCATGGCTATTACACATATTACATCCACTGAGCATCAAAGTTCATCACCAGTGCAAATATAGGGAACAAAGCAGCATATCATATACATTGGTTGTCAAAGTTGGCGACCAGTGCAATTAAACGCCGCAGCAAAACAAGTCCAGAACTGAAACCACTTTAGAAGAGCTCAAGAAACAATATCCTAGGTACCCATAATCCTGGCAAGATGCTTAGCAAGCTTATTAACTTTCTCTTGTTTGGCGCTTAAATCCTCCAGCACTTGTTGTTGCACAAGAAACTATGCATCTGAATTCTGCAGGGACTTCCTTAGTCCTTCGGCTTCTTGCTGCAGCACAGCTGACTGATGCCTTTCAGCTTGTAGCTGAGACTGAAGAAGCCGAAGTGATTCAAGCAGCGAGTTCGAAGAGCATGTGCCAGCGGTACTGGCCAGTAAGTCAAACACTACATCAACATAGGATTGTGGGGTTTTCTCACTGTCTACAAGATCATTTTTATCACCTTTCTTAGAGACTAACAGGGTTGTATCACTATATTGAACCTTATCTGCATTACTTTCTCTCCATTGCATAGTGGGGTGCTCTTCTCCAATATTCTGTTCGCATGCTACAAGAGAAACAAGCAGACACATCACAAGTTTATCATGTAGTATATGAAAGTCATTTTGGTAATTCGGTTCAGTAGTAAAGTGGATAGGATAAAAACATGAAACAAACATATATCTATGTATTATGGTCACTATAGTATCCATATCATTCTAGTTTATGTTGCCAAATCAAGATAGAGACACAGTTCAACTCATATATTTTTAAGACACGGCAGCATAGACAAATGTGAGAAACTACACAGCATTGGCAACACTTGTAATGTGCATCACATGAGAACATAACTGTTTATACAACTGAAACTAAAATCAACACAGCACAAGAAGTTAGAACAGCAATCCAGTTAAAGAAATAGGTTTAAAACATACCTATTGCGCCATTGGAGTTTCAATTGGATCCTTCAAATTCGAAAGTAGTTGGTATGAGTAAATACAGTGATGCAACAGCAAAGGAGTATGGACCATAGCTACGGAATCTGACCTGAGAACAGTTGTTCTTCTACTTTAAACATGGAGTTTGGGTTCACTGTGGTGGTCTTCGTGCTTTGGGCACTGTAGTTGCTTTACAAACTGCTCGTGTGGGGGTACTCTGTGGTGGACATGGTGCTTTGTCAACTAGAAGTGGGTTACTATCTGCTGGGGTTGGGGTTAGATGGTTTGTAGCTGGTTCTCTCCCAACGGTGTGAGTGTGCAATGTGGAAGAGTCTCGATTATGTGTGGTGGGGCCAGTTTGTGGGCCAGTAAAACCATGGTTCTATCTGCATCGACGGGCAGCACTGTCTTTTGTGAAGAACGGGTTTTTGCTCCCTTCGATACTCCCATCACCCCCTCCAATTCAAATGGATGATAAACAAGAAAAGAAATTGAACGTACAGACACTGTATGATAGACATATGTGGTAATTCACATATATGTTGTCTAACCAAACAGGACACCATGACACAATTTCACATATTTGATGTCTAACTAAACAGTATAGCATGACACAATTTCAGATATATGATGGATAACTTAATAGGATATAATGGCATAATTCAACATATGATGAGTATCTAAACAGGATGACATGACAAAACTATATGATGTCTTTCTAAAATAAGTTGGGATGAAATAATTCACATACATGTTGTCTAAGTATACATGATGGCATGATATAATTGACATAATTGATTCATATACTAAGTAGCTTGCACTTGCATGTATGATCTCTAAACTAAGCAGATGGAATCCAATATTGTGCATATGATGTCTAAACTAAGCAATGCAAGACATCATATGCATGATATGAGAAATATCAACATTGTAACTTAGAGCATACACCTTAGGTGGGATATAGGACTGGTCATCTGTCTCTGAATCCTCCTCTGAGGAGCTCCCTGTAACCATCGAGATATATGCTTCAACAGGTACCATTGCCTACTCTGAAGACCTTGTTTTCACTCCTGATTTTTCCATAACCAGCTCAAATGGCTGATACACATGAAGAGTGTTTCAATATACATAGATTGCCAACAAATGGAATACATAATGAAGAAAAGATGGCATGAGATAATTCACATATATGATGCCTGGCTACATGGCGGTGTATAATTCACATATATGATAACTGGCTGAAAAACATGGCATTGCATAATTCACATATTTGATATAGAAAGCAAACATGAGGCATTCAGACAAAGCATGTGTAATCTAAGCAGATGACATGGCAATGCAAGACCCCATATGCTTGATATGAGCAATATAACCCTGCCAAGTTAGAGCATGCACCTCGGGGGGGGGGGGGATACGACTGGTCATCTGTCTCTGAATCCCCCTCTGAGGAGCTATATGTAACCAGTAAGAAATCTACATCGACAGGTAGCACTGACTGCTCAGAAGACCTTGTTTTCACTCTAGATTTTCCCATGACCGACTCAAATGGCTGATGCACAGGAAGAGTAGGTGAATGTATAAAGATTGTTGACAAATGGAATACATTATGAAAAAATATATGGTACGATACAATTCACATATACGATGACTGGCTAAACAGGATGGCATTGCATGATTCACATATATGATGCCTGGCTAAAAGAAGTTGGCATTGCATAATTCCCATATACTCCCTCCGTTCCTAAATATTTGTCTTTTTAGAGATTTCAAATGGACTACCACATATGGATGTATATAGACATATTTTAGAGTGTAGATTCACTCATTTTGCTCCGTATCTAGTCACTTGTTGAAATCTCTGAAAAGAAAAATATTTAGGAACAGTGGGAGTATGATATAGAAACCAAACAGGTGGCATTCACACAAAGAAAAATCTAAACTAAACCGACGACATATAAGATGTATAATGTAAGCAATGCGAGGCGCCATATGCATGATATGACCAACATCAGCATGCCAAGTTAGAGCAAACACCTCATGTGGTAAATAGGAGTGGTCGGCTCCCTCTGAATCCCCATTTGAATAGTTATCTTCCTCTGGAATACAATCTGGAATGGCGGGAGGGGAGGGGGCACTTTGCCCACCACGGAGCGGCATCTGCTTGGCATTATATTCCCACACAACGATGTTCTCCTTTTCTCTACATGTTCAGTATGGTTGTGTACAATAACTGACATGCATAAGAAAAAATAGTTAGATTTTGTAAGGCCTAAGAGGTGCATGTAGAAATCAAGACTGATGGTAGAAAATGAGTGGATAGATCCAAAACTAATGATAGCAGGTAGATTATAGCTTTAGTTTAAAAAGATAGACAATGGATCATCTACTGTTTGTTGCCCACCCAACATGAACCACATAGAAGACTCTAGGTGAACCAGATAGTAGACAGATACTATTCGTTGCTGCCTCGATATGAGACCTACGGGCATTTTAAAACTCAAATTTGAACAATAAAGTAGCAGGTAATAATAACCGATGTATAACGTAAGCAAACATGAAAGACCGCGACCTCTCTTCCAGAACTGTGTAGTCCTCAAGTTCATCTACTCAGTCGATGATGGTAATGCAGTTGGTGATGATTTGAGGAGGCGAAATAAAGTTTGCAGGGGGAATCTCTGCTGCAGTGAACACTTCTGTCGATGGTGCACCTCAGGTGGGGTGGATGATGGCACGACAGGAGCGGGACATAACACACAGAGTTTTCTTTGACGCCTATCTGAAAATGAAGTAAATCTGTAAGGGCTCCTTAGAATTGGAGGATTCTATAAACGCAGGGACAGGAAAAACACAGGAATAGGATAGTAATGCACGTGCAAGACAGAGCATTTGGAAACATAGGATTTTTGTCAACGTGGGTGTTTGGTTCACATGAATGGGAAGAACACATGAATGGAGAAACATGGTAAAATTAAATTCAAACCACTTGAAAATGAAAAAAATAAGAATCTTATTATGCCAGTAATGCAATTAGTCCCGTTCTTCATGCATATTAATTTGAAAATGACGTCCAAGTGGATATTAAAATTCCTATGGTTTTTCTTTGAAAGAGACACCAAAGAAAAAAATCATCTAGTTTTGCTTTGCTCCACTCCTTCTAACCAAAGGCACGAATAGTAGTACCATAGTAGTTCCATAGCAAAGGATCCATGAGGGATCGACATGAATGCAGAGTAACAAAGTGATGCGACGAGTGTACAACCTCTTTGGCATAGCCTTGTCAACCTCAGCATCATTGGGTTGGACGTGGAGGATGGTGATGCTGGTGTGACTGTCGGAGGCGGGGAAGAAGATCTGAGGCCTTTGGAAACGGCGCCGAGGGTACTGCTCCCCTGTGATGGACGGTTCCGTCGTTGGAGCAGCTTCGGTGAGGTGTACGTCGGCGAGGATGAAGCAAGACAAGACAAACAACGTTAATCTAAAGTGCGACTCTAATATCATCTGGAATAGATGATGTAAAATACATCACCAAAACATGCTAGATGTAAAACGCATCAGCCGCGCCACAGCTGCTCCGGCAGATGTTGTAAATACTGTTCACTCTGAACTTAACTGAAGAAACTAAACTTTACAGTCGAAACTGAATTTTACTGTCGAAACTGATTGAACTAGTAGTAGAGCATTGCAATAGATGTTTAGGGCGTTCGAGCACTAGTAGTAGAGAAGCAGTGATCTAAATCAGCAGACGCTCGAGCAGGGAACGCACTAGCAGAGAGCAAGTCGTGAAACAGCACCGCGAGCGAGTGCTAAAGTAGCAACTCCTGTAGGTGCCAAAGGTCGTGCAGCAGCAGCAGCAGCGCGAGCGAGAGCAAGAGCAGAGCAACATCACGAATGAGAGCAAGAGCAGAGCAGCAGCGCGATCGACATCAATAGTAGAGCAGAGCAACAACACGAATGAACGAACACAAGAGCAGTGCAGTAGCGCGACCAACAACAAGAACAGAGCCGCAATGCGAGTGAGAGCCAGAGAAGCAGCAGCAGCGCGAGCGAGATCCGGAGCAGCTACAGCTAGTGCTGGTGTGGAAGTCGCCGCCGAGGAAGCAACACCGTGGGAGGGAGACGCCGTGGATGAAGTGGCCAACAACGGCGCCATAGATGGAGACCCGCCATGGCTGCTCGGTATCGAGCACGGGAATCCCCATGAGATTGAATAAAAGATAAAATGCAGCGGTGAGTGCAGAACCTCTTTGGTGGCGCCGAGTTGGCCTCGGCTTCATCGGAGGAATTGGTGAGGGTGTTGCGATTCCGGTGGGGCACGTCAAGACGGCGCTGTGGGGATGGAGGTGGCGCGATAGATGAGGCGAACGTCGGGGCAGCTCCTTGGAGGTGGAGGACGGGGCTGCTGATCCGGCGGGATGACGAGATCGATGATGGATCCTCATCCAGTGCGGTGGATGAGGGACGACGAGCTGTTGCGGTGGACGCGTCTTCGGGGAAGAGTCTCCGGCTAGGCGGCGGTCGGGAGGCCGAGGGAGGAGCGTGGGGTTTCGCGGTTTTGGCGGCCTCAGTGTACGAATGGGGGGCGAAGGGGAAGGTAGGGGGAACCATATCTTAGTGACGTGCTTGTCTGAAATGTAGGGTAAGTGACCTGCATACCCCCACCGGTTCTGACACCGCAACGTCGAGCCGGCATTTCCGCCTGAGGGATAGAAGGGGGATTTTGCATGTTTGGGCTGCGGGACTGTCAGGACCCCGATTCCAAGTCACATCGATCTAGCCGGTAACACCTCATATCACTTTGCGGCCTCACGCACGGTATTCCCACGGGTGTCGCCTTACCATGGCCCGGGACCGTATGCGCCTTTTGGCTCACGTATATGATAGTGTCGCTAGCATCCTTATGACAGAGAACCCGGGCCGACATGGCTAGTCATGAACCCAAAGCGGCACTAACCTATGGGGACAGGAATACATGAATCACATCGAGCATGTCGGTCAGCAGCGTGTGAATCCGGGCTGTAGCACTGGGCTAACAGGACTCGGGGAACCCGGGCTGTAGCAGGCTAGGCAGGACTCCGAATATCACCGTGTGACATTTCCCCGAAGGGACAGACATAGGAACGAAGTGAAACACATGCCGGCCAGTCAAGTGTCCTGAACAGCAGTGCTGGGCTAGCAGGACTCCGGTGAACCGGGCTGTAGCGGACTACTATGGCTCATGGAAGCACTAGACTACATTTCCCCATAAGAGAGGCTGCCAAGGATAAACAACTAGATTGTCGGATCCCACACATACCAAGCATTTCAATCATACACACAATATGCTCGATATGTGTAAATACAACATGGCATCACAACATAACTCTATGACTTAAGTATTTATTCATTAGACTCCGAGGAGCGAGAAATTACAAACATGGGTCTCATGACCCAACAAACATAGCATACAAATCAAGGCACAAGCGGAAGCTTAACATGTCTGAGTACAGACATGTACAAATGAAAAAGGCTAAGAAGCCTGACTATCTACCAGATCCTGCCGAGGGCACAAGATCGTAGCTGAGGTATCAAGCTAACGTCGAAGTCCACGCAAAACTACTAGCGAGACTGGAGTCTCTCTGCAAAACATAAATTAAGCAAACGTGAGTACAAAAGTACTCAGCAAGACTTACATCAGAACTAGCTACATATGCATCGGTATCAACAAAGGGGGGGTGGAGTTTAACTGCAACAAGCCAGCTTTGACTCGGTGGCTATCTTAAACTACGACTTCAAGTAACTCTTTTGAGGTGGCGCACACGAGTCCACATATTCACCATATCAATACACCACTATGGATCCGCTCCCATCTCCCTACGAGAACGCCATCCATAGCACTCACACTTATCTTGCGAGTTTTAGAGTAACCACTTTCACTTGTCTATGAACTATGCAAGGGGTCCAAGTTTCCATATCTGAGGAATCCGGCTATTCGAATAGATAATGATAACCCTGCGGGGGTGTACTTCTTCACACACGCTCCCACCACTTACCACCATATACACGTCATGTATCTCGGCAACCTTCAAGCGGAAGCTTGGCGAGGGTGTCGGCCACGGCCTACCTAAACACTTAAGTCTCTAGTCCAGGTTTATCGCCTATCCAGGTTCCATCTGTAGGGAGTCCGGCCGAGGTTTCCACATACGGCCCCGAACGATGTGAACAGGGTTCCCGAGTCACCAAACGGGCGCCCGGTACACCGTGCCACGGTGTATCTACCGCAACATAGCCCACCCCTAGGGTCAGCGCTACGCACGGCCGCCAACACATAACCTACAAACACCAGAAACTAGTTGCAACTCCTGGACAGAGTACTAGGGTGATTAAGAAGCCAAGAGGGTCAACTAAGGATCCCAATGAGTGGTAGTAGCTGTTCATGGATCATAGACACAGAACTCAGTTCCTGAGGACGGTTTCAATGAGACAACCCACCATGTACTCCTACATGGCCTCTCACCGCTACCTTTACCAAAACGTGTTCACACACTTAGCTCACACATCGCCTATCCAGGTTCCATCCGTAGGGAGTCCGGCCGAGGTTTCCACATACGGCCCCGAACGATGTGAACAGGGTTCCCGAGTCACCAAACGGGCGCCCGGTACACCGTGCCACGGTGTATCTACCGCAACATAGCCCACCCCTAGGGTCAGCGCTACGCACAGCCACCAACACATAACCTACAAACACCAGAAACTAGTTGCAACTCCTGGACAGAGTACTAGGGTGATTAAGAAGCCAAGAGGGTCAATTAAGGATCCCAATGAGTGGTAGTAGCTGTTCATGGATCATAGACACAGAACTCAGTTCCTGAGGACGGTTTCAATGAGACAACCCACCATGTACTCCTACATGGCCTCTCACCGCTACCTTTACCAAAACGTGTTCACACACTTAGCTCACACACAGTAGGACATGTTCACACACCTCTGATTCATTCCCGATGAATCAGACTTGACACAACTCTATGCAATAGCAGGCATGACAAACAAGCATGAACGAGTAGGCACATCAGGGCTCAAACAACTCCTACTCATGCTAGTAGGTTTTATCTATTTATTATGGCAATGACAGGTCATGCAGAGGAAAGGGGTTCAACTACCGCAACATGTAACAGTTGAATCGTTGTTGTCCTAATGCAGTAAAAAGAGCAGGAGCGAGAGTGGGATTGTATCGGAATGAACAAGGGGGGTTTTGCTTGCCTGGCACTTCTGAAGATAGCATTGAGTCTTCATTAGTGTCAACGATCACAGCGCCGGAGCAGCGTCTACCGAGAGGGAACAATTACCGGCAAACAAGGAAGAACACAATCAATGCGATGCAACAATATGATGCATGATCATGACATGGCAATATGCTGTTGATTGAGCTAATGCAACTAGTTATGATTTAAATGAAGTTGGTTTGAATACAAGATTCAAATTCCAACTCCATATATGATTATTTAAATGCCATTTATTTGTTTTGTCCAAAACAGAGGACAAACATTGTTCAAACATGCATGAAAATGGTACAGATAGATTCCTTGAATTTTTCTGATAATTTTTCATATATAATTTATTTCATTTGGAGTTACGATTGATTTTCTATGATTTTTAGAAGTTTAGGCAATTTTCTGGAATTTCCTGAATAGAAATAAATCCAGAAATTACATTATTGCATCAGCATTACGTCATGCTGACCTCAGCAGGTCAACAGGGCTGTCCCGGGTCAAACCTGGCCAGTGGGGTCCACTAGTCAGTGAACCAGTGCTGGTTAGGGTCGCTGACGTGTGGGCCCAGTCAACTGCCTCGTCAGCAAAGTCAACCTGACATGTGGGCCCGGTATGTTAGTCTAAGTTAAATAGGGAATAAATTCTAGGGTTAATTAGTGCGTGGGGCCCATCCTTCAGTGGCACAGTGATCAACTAATGGCGTCATTAGTGCTAACTAAGTGTGCCACGTTGGCTCACCGGAGTTTCACTGGCGACGACCAAAAACGCGACGGAGACGCACCGGCGTGGCTCGGGTTTCGCCTACCGTGCACCGTTCGGTGCGCCCTTTGTCCCTACGGAGAGCTGCACGATGGCGCGTCGGATGGTGGTGGTCTCCGGGCCTGGGGTGGCCGGAGTCGACGGCGACAAGCTCGGTTGCGGCCACCGGAGTTTGGGCGCCGATGAAAACGACGACACCGTGCACGGGAGGATCAACGGGTAGCACCTACGCGTTCTGCAGGCTCTCACAAAGCCAACGGGCATATGAACGGGGCCGATTGGCCACCGGAGCCTCGTCGGCGACGAGTTCATGCGGCGGCGTGCTTCGGGCGTCATGGAAAACGTCGCTACAGCGAGCGCTAGGCCGCGGGGTTAGGGGGAAACGACGGTGCAGCTCACAGTGATCACGATGATGGGTTCGGCTTGCTCGGGGATGTCCTGTGGCCGGCGAATCGACGATGGCGGTGGTCGGCTCCCGAGGATGAGGACGATGGTGATGGCGAGGCTGAGGGGCTCCCGAGGCTTGTTTTGTTCTTCTCGTCAACGTGCAGAACCGCGGCGGAGCCTAGGGATACGGTGGGGAGGTCAGGCGAGCTCGGTGGGCACGTTGGCAGCGAGCGGCGGTGATGGTGGTGTTCGGTCGCGGGAGGGAGAGAGAGCAGAGGAGGATAGGGTCGGAGGGAGAAGTGGATGTGGCGCCAGGGAGGTGCGTGGCATCTCCAGGGGGGGTCGGGGAAGCGGCAAGCAAGAGGTGGCCGGGGCGCGTGTGCGCGCACGGCGGCCACACGCCCATCCTCCTGGCGAAGGAGGAAGACGACAGGGGAGGGGCCAGGTGGGCTGGGCCAGCCACTTGGGCCACTAGGTAAGGTCCAGGTGGGCTTCTCTCTCTCTGCTTTCCTTTTTTTATTTGTTTCTGTTTTCTATTTCTGTCTTTGTGAAATACTAAACCATTTCAAAACTTCATGAAAATAGTTGTGCAAACTAAGTGGTCTTTAACCCAAACCACACAACAATTTCCAGAATTATTGAACATATATTTATTAAATAATAAATATAAGTCCAATTCAAATATTTATTGGATTAATTCAAGGGCCCAAAATAAATATTCCTGAGATTCTAAAAATATTGGTTTGAATTTTATCTCTTGCCAATATTTCCAAATATTAACAGGAACATTTTCTTGGGCTTGTTTGAAGAGATTTTTTTAATGTTGATTATTTCTGAGGTGATTTCTGAGGGTTGAGAATTCCCTCAATTCAATTTACTGGAATTTAAGATGATGCATGGATGCATATGCAATGACAAGCAAAGGCCAGAGCTAGGGCTGTGACAGGGACCGATTTCGAATTAGGAGGGAGTTTTCGCATGCGTCAAAATTTTTGGATAACATGGCGCGACGCAGGTTGAAGAGGTTGGAGTTTCAAAGCAGATGAGACAAAAGATACTCGAGCTTGAAAATTTCGGGATAACAAGGCGCGGATTCCTTGTTCGGCAGAGCAAACTTAACGTGTACAAAAAAACAATTCATACAAGACACAAGAGAGTCATGTCCCCTTTTACTATATTGCTATAAATGCCATTGAAAAAAACTACAAGAAAAATGTAAAAAAAAATCGAGAGAACAAGATTACCCTGTATAGTACCAAATCGACTCGCACTTCCCTCAACAACAACAAAAAACAAATCAATTCCCACCAAAAGAAAGAGTCATGTCCCTTTTTATATGCTTACAAATGCTAGGATATCGAATTTCAATTTTTGAATCCACGTTATGTTGAATTCCAATATATCGTTAGGTGACCTTGCGGTTTATAATGGATGTAGTCCTAATTTTGATCTTCCATCATATATGAACATTTTACTCCACCCTATGAACATATATATTGTCGTCTACCATATGGACTAGATTTGAATCAATTTTCCTTATTTGAATACGATTGTTGTCAAGTTATACAATCATTTAAATATTACCTTGATAACAAAAAACATGCATATAGCAGTAATCATATTTCACTATGAACTACATGTACCATACGATCTCCAATTCAAATATTTGTATCCATTTTATGTTGAATTCAAATCAGAGTACATTGGTCTAGGTAGAGAGATGTTAAGGATAATCTAAACCCTATTTTCATATGTATAATTGTTGACTGAATTGGGACAGGTTTTGGAGTAAGTTTCTTACAAAACCGGAGATTCTCTCAACAAGCCTCGTGGTTCCAAGAGGGAATGTGTCACCTTTGTCTGTGAAACGATACAAGCTGCCCCCCTAATTTTCTTTAGAGGCAACATAGAACTATATGAGTGCCCTGTTAAATTTTGGAATTATTCCAGGTTCATTTGGCCTTTTTTATACATTAATTGATTTTCTGGACATTTAATGTGCATAATCCAAATTTGAACTTCAAGCGCATGCTCCGGTGCACCAAAGTTGGTTGAAAAATCACATGTGTGTCCTTGGGTGAATTTCTAGGTTCCATGCAAGAAATGGGAATGAAATTCAAACATCTGTGTGTCATGACTCGGCCGAGAACATCGAGAAACTTGGTTTTTAAATTCATGTAAATCCAAAACTCGCCTGGAAATCATGAAACTTGGCATGGTGTCATGTCATGGAACTAACATGCTGTGGTAAAAAAATTGGGCCGATTTGGAACAAGTTTTCATATAAGCTTCTTGCAAACCGGAGCTTCTCTCAAGAAGGCTCGTGGTTCTCAGAGGGAACGTGTCACCTTTGAGTGCGAAACGATATACGATGCCCCCCTTGAGTTTCTTTACAGAGGCAACATAGAACTACATTAGTGCCCTATTAAATTTTGGAATTATTCTGGGTTCGTTTGGCCTTTTTAATAAATTAATTGAGTTTCTGGTCATTTAATGTGCATAATTCAAATTTGAACTACAAGCACATGCTCATGTGCACCAAAGTTGGTTGAAAAATCACATGTGTGTCCTCGGGTGAATTTCTAGGGCCCATGCAAGAAATGGGAATGAAATTCAAACATCTGGGCATCGTGGCTCGGCCGAGAACATTGAGAAACTTGGTTTTAAAATTCTTGTAAATCCAAAACACTCCTAAAATTCATGAAACTTGGCATGGAGTTATGTCATGGTACTACCATGCTGTGGTAAAAAATTGGCCGAATAGGAACAAGTTTTGGTATAAGCTTCTTGCAAACCGGAGCTTCTCTCAAGAAGGCTCGTGGTTCTGAGAGGGAACGTGTCACCTTTGTGTGCATAATTCAAATTTGAAATATAAGCACATGCTCCAGTGCACCAAAGTTGGTTGAAGAATCACATGTGTGTCCTCGGGTAAATTTCTCGGTCACATGCAAGAAATGGGAATGAAATTCAAACATCTTGGCATCGTGGCTCAGCTGGAAACATTGAGAAACTTGGTATTTTAATTCCTGTAAATCCAAAACACACATGAAAATCATGAAACTTGGCTTGGTGCCATGACATGGCACCAACATGCTGTGGTAATTTTGCTTTTTGATTTGCGAAGGCGTACACATTAACAATCAACAAAGTCATTTTGGAACAAGTGTTGTCACGTTACAATCGGAAACACAAGTATTATTGAAACCGTGGGCGTTCTATTTACCATGTACGTGCCGACACTCATCCCCTTTTTTTATTAGCTAGGAGGCGCCGTGCAGGGTAGCTATTGAGTACGGGAGGTATGTGATCAGACCTCTGCACGTGCTTATCGGGAGGGTAGCCCTTTGACCTTCATCTACCGTCCACCTCTCTCACAAGGTCTCCATTAATGGCACCCAAGCCTCTGTTTAATGGTGTGGCTAGGTCACACTTGACTGAGATTTAAGAGAGAAAAATGAAAATCTAAAAATAAAATTTTGCACGGATCTTGATGTAAGACCCGACGGACCTATATAGCATCTACTGCGACTTATAGCAAGACTGATGAATATATGAGGACGACAATAGTGGATAATAATTGTCTTACATAATTAAGAAGATAATTAAAAAGCCACATGTGGCTATGCCCGAAACACACAAGGGCAAAATAAGAAGGAAGACAACGATCTAGCTCATTGATCTCTACTTTCTTGATGCGTTGCTGCAGGCCGCGGGAACTAGTCTCCGCGGCGAGCGGCGATGAGCTCTGTCGTGTCCTCAAGACGCTAGTAGAGACCATCCATGGATTCCTCCACCAGCCTTTGGCGCTCGATGCGGAGCATGTCATTCTCGTCCATAAGTTTCTTGACGATGATGTCGGTCCTCTTCAACAAGGCACTGGTCTCCTCCTGCTACTCTGCACTTCGAATAATCTTCGCCCTCAATAGGTCGCGCTCGGACCGAAGCCTCTCATTGCCCTCCGTTAGTTGCCGGATGACGCCGGTAGCCTGTTCAAACGAGGCTCTCATGTCGTCCTGCAACCTCGCCCAACCAGAGATCTGATCCATCTAGCTATGGATGATTGCATGCATGCGCATGTAAGAGTTCTCGCCTGCCCGCAAGAGATTTTCCCAGGCCGCCATGGCGGGGCGGGACATCCTTGCTGCTTCCGTGGCGCGGCCGGACCAGTCTGCTGCATCGACGATGCAGCGGGACCTCCGTGCTGCTTCGGCAGCATGGCAGGACCTCTGTGCTGCTACTTCTGCGCGGCGGGACATGTCGGCTGCTTTCGCGGCGAGGCGGGACATCTCTCGTGCTTCCGCTTCCATGCTCGCCTCTCCCTGGAGGCAATCTCTCGACCCAGAACTCACGCTAGCCATGGCAGACGCAAGGGAAGGTGCTGAATGACTTGTTTGTTTTCATGGATGAGGAGTTGAGGAGGAATGTGCAGTCATCTTGGCATAGTAGTATCTATAACCGAGTACTAATACACTCCTAAGTGGGAAACTGTTTAGGTTGTGATCGGTGTGAACAGGTTTGCAATTAAATATAGCGTGGTAGTAGTACATCCTTTCCGGTTTATAGGGCTCAATTCAAAAATCTCACCAACCAAGGTAGATGAGTGGTGGATTTTTTTTGTAGTTTGCAATGTGACGAGACGCAAGCTCAAAATTTATTGACGGTTCTAGTTTCGAAGTGCGACACTATTCCCGGATGGCGTAACATGGGCACGTGTTCTTGGCCGTGGTGTAGCATATGCCATGGTAGTTCTTTTTCTACTACTGTGTACGTGCAATAACTGGCACCGTCGGATACATATCTTATGGTTATTGGGGCGTTCGACAGGAATAGCCTCGTGGTGAGCTATAGACTAGTCTTTTTTTCAGACGCATTAGACCTATCTCTCAGGACTTCTCGCACGCACCATCTCTAGCTCCCTAGGTCGATGCCACCCACATACACTTATACTTTGAGTTTAGTATGTTATACAGGAAGAGAAGAGGTGCACGCACGCACTCGTCCTCTCTCACACATGCATCTGTAGCTATGAATTGTAGTGTTCTCAACCATCCGATTGGCTCTATCATAGGTTTCACGTTGCTCCTTGGCCTTGAGATTGAGAAGTTTAAAACGCGAAGGCTAAGCTGGAGGCGCGAGGTTTTGGTTAATGTGTGGACCGCACATGACACCAACAGGACACGAGCTTCGTCTGCCTGGTGCGCAGTCGGCTGAGTTGTCCAAGTATAGACACAACCATGCCCTCCTTGTATCTGTGGCTCGACTTATGCGCAGAGAAATTAGGATCGAAGGGAGTACTACTACTAGTAGTACAGTACTACTTTGATGTGTCGCCTCAACTCGCACAAGTATGCAACACTTCCTGGACAAACAATCATATAAGTTGTTGCCGTTATACTTCTTACCCAAAGGATCTTTATATCCAACAGACACAAAATATCCGTTCAACTGTTGGAAATTACTTTAACTGCTGATCTGATGTCAAAGTAATTGCTGCATCGCCACCAAAACCCACCATCTCTTAAGCTAAAGTAGACCGAGCTAACCCCTATATTAGCATATTACTAACATAAACAGAAGGCACTCTAGAATCATTTAGGATGTGAGGTTGTCAAACTGAATGTGGAGGGACACCAGCTTAGCCTCGGCCAGCATCTTGCGCGGAACTAAAGAAGGTCAGCTCCTGCATGGCGACGCCGCCGGGATCCTTGCTGCTTGTCACCTCCATTTCCACCTTGACGGCGTCGGTCCTGCCGTTGGGCTCCCCTGGCGGGCCGTTCACCCACAACTTGGCCACATAGTGCGGTAGTGGGGACGCCCCCGCTTTGATGCAGACAACCAACATGTCGGTAGGCACATCGATGTCGAGCACACCACCGACCAAGAAAAATACGCGGTCGTCCTCCTCCACGAACAGCAAGAGTCGTGGCTCCAACAGTGGAAGTTGCAGCTGGAGCACCTTGCCGTACTAGATCCTGTGCACAAGCATGGGATGCATGGTGCTGATGTGGTGGGAGAGTTGAAAGTGCAACTATCCCTGGGTGGTTTTGGTAATTCCAAACAACATATAGCTCATTGAGCTAATGCTAGTTGAAGATAAATATTTTAGGAAAAGCTCAGTGATTGGCATGTCATGGATTAGAAAGTGGACCTCTTAAAATGCTAAGGACAAAAGATTGGCTCAGGCTCAAAGCACAAGACTCTACATTTTAATTTTAGTGATCCAAGATCACATTGAGTCCATAGGAAAAGCCAATACTATTAAAAGGGGGTGAGGTGTTGCTTCATGAGTTGCTTGCTCAAAATGCTTAGTGATATGCTCCGAAAACCCTCAACTACTTTCCCATATCCACATATGTCCCAAACCAAAAGTCAAACTCGGCCCCACCAAAATTTTCTATTCGGCGCCACCGAGTTCACTTGACATAGCTATTGCCAGAAACCCTAGTCACTTCGGTCTCACCGATAGGGATCTCGGTCTCACCGCGATGGGATTGCAAACTCTCTGCTTCCCTTCGTAACATTTCGGTCCAACCGAGATGAGCGATCGGTCCCACCGAGATTGTAATGCAAACTCTCTGTTTCCCCTTCATAACGTTTCGGTCTAACCGAGATGAGCGAATCGGTCCCACCGAGTTTGCCTGACCAACTCTCTGTTTGCTAATTACCAAAATCGGTCCCACCGAGCTTGTGTAATCGGTCTCATTGATATTACGTTATGCCCTAACCCTAATGGAATCGGTCCCACCGAGTGGACATATCGGTCCCACCGAAAATCCTAACGCTCACATTTTGCACTAAATTGGTCTGACCGAGTTATATGATTTGGTCCTGACAGAACGTCCCGCTACTGACACTTGAAAAATCTGCTTTCAAGGTCTCCTTGGCTGATGTGATGGAGCGGTATCAGCAGATACTTGCAAAGATCAAATCAAGCAGAAGAAACAAGGAAGTTAACTCAGCGCCATCGGCCACCTTAACACGAACAGCTTGGGACGTGTGTAACGGTTAGATTTTGTGTGGAGGCTATATATACCCCCCCACCCACTCTTCATTCGTGGAGAGAGCCATCAGAATATGCCTACACTTCCAACATACATTTTTTGAGAGAGAACCACCTACACTTGTGTTGAGGTCAAGATATTCCAATCCAACCACTTAAATCTTGATCTCTAGCCTTCCTCAAGTTGCTTTCCACTCAAATCATCTTTCTACCAAATAAAATCCCATGAGAGAGACTTGAGTGTTGAGGATACTATCACTTGAAGCACAAGAGCAAGGAGTTCATCATCAACACACCATCTATTACCTTTTGGAGAGTGGTGTCCCCTAGATTGGTTAGGTTTCACTTGGGAGCCTCCATCAAGATTGTGGAGTTAAACCAAGGAGTTTGTACAGGCAAGGAGATCGCCTACTTCGGGAAGATCTACCCTAGTGAGGCAAGTCCTTCGTGGGCGATGGCCATGGTGGGATAGACAAGGTTGCTTCTTCGTGGACCCTTCTTGGGTGGAGCCCTCCGTGGACTCGCGCAACCGTTACCCTTCGTAGGTTGAAGTATCCATCAACGTGGATGTATGATAGCACCACCTATCGGAACCATGCCAAAAATCTCCATGTCTACATTGCATTTTCTCCCCCAAACTCCTCCCTTTACCTCCATATGCAATTGTTTTACATTCCACTACTACACTCTTAGAATTGCATGTGTAGGTTGATTACTTGTTTGTGCTAAGTTGCTAAAATCTGCCAAGACTTAAAATTGGGAAAAGGCTAGATTTTTATTTGGTCAAGTAGTCTAATCACCCCCCCCTCTAGACATACTTTCGATCCTACAAGTGGTATCAGAGCTTTGGTCTCCATTTGCCTTGATTTCCATAGCTTTGGTGATCATAGCCTTGGTTTCACAACCTAGGAGAGTATGGCGTCTAGTGAGGGAAATTACCACCGTAGAGGTCCTTACTTTGATGGTACTAATTTTGCTAGCTAGAAGCATAAGATGAAAATGCATATTCTTGGACATAACCCTACCGTTTGGGCTATTGTGTGTATTGGCTTGCAAGATTAATTCTTTGATGGGAGAGAAGCGAACCGTGAGGCTATCGCGGAAGAGTTGAAGATGCTGCAATACAATGCTCAAGCTTGTGATATTCTCTTCAACGGATTGTGCCCTGAAGAATTCAACAAAATCAGCCGTCTTGAGAATGCAAAGGAAATTTGGGATACTTTGATTGATATACACGAAGTTACTGACTCCGTCAAGGAATCCAAATTGGATGTGCTTCAAAGTCAACTTGACAAGTTCAAAATGAAGGATGGTGAAGGTGTTGCTGAAATGTACTCTAGGCTTGCTCTCATCACAAATGAGATTGCCGGCTTAGGAAGTGAAGAGATGACCGATAGATTCATCATCAAGAAGATCCTAAGAGCCTTGGATGGAAAATATCATACCATGTGCACATTGATCCAAATGATGCCCAATTACAAAGATCTCAAGCCAACAGAAGTCATTGGAAGGATTGTTGCTCATGAGATGTCACTCTAGGATAATGAAGAGCTTCACAACAAGTCAAGTGGTGCTTACAAAGCCTCATGTGATGCTCCCACATCATCAAGTGAGAAACAAAACTTCAATGAAGAATTGAGCCTAATGGTGAAGAACTTCAACAAGTTTTACAAGAATAGAAGCAAGGAAAGAAGTTCCAAGTCAAGGTCCTACAATGACAAAAGATCTTCAAGTCGTGAACGCAATTGCTATAGTTGTGGAAGACCCAGACACTACTCAAATGAGAGTATGGCTCCCTACAAAAGAAGAGAAGATTCTCCCAAAAGAAGGAGTAGGAGAGAAGAATCACCACCAAGAGAGAGAAGGAGTAGAGATGACCGTTATGCACGAAGAACATCACGGAGAAGCAAGGATTTGGAAAGGAAGGAAAAATCATCAAGGGGCTACACAAAACAAAGACATCAAGCTCACGTTGGTGAATGGGTATCCGGCTCCGACTCCGACGATCACTCCAACTCCGAATATACTCAAGATGAAGGTGTTGCTGGTCTAGCACTTGTGTCAACCAACTCCTACGACATATTTGAGTCACCAAATGAAGGAATTTTAAGATTCTTCATGGCTAAAGGCCCAAAGGTATCACACCCCGAGTATGTTGATTTCAATAGTGATGAAGATGACTTGCTAGGTAATGATGATTTACTTGTTGACAATTCTAGTGATGAAAACTATGATGAACTTGTTATTAATCATGCTAATCAAGACAAAACAAGTGACGATGATAAGCAGGAGATTGAGCGTTAACTAAAGAGCTAAACACTCTTAAGTTAGCTCATGAAACTACCTTGGAAAATCATCGAGAGCTTTTAAAGACTCATGAGAAGTTATGCTTCGAAAAGCTCAACCTTGAGCATGGGCATGGGTTCTTAAAAGCGATCAATGATGATCTTCGCAAGAAAAGTTCTTCTTACATTGCCAAGCGTTTACTATTGTCTACTTACATGCCACAAGTCAAATCTAGCAACAAGAGTAATAAAGATTCTTCTTCTAGTAGTAACAATAATCATGCTAAACCCAATGATGTTGCTTCTAGTAGTTCTCTTGATTCCACTAATAATTCTCTTAGCCAACTTACACTTGAGCAAGAAAATAGCTTATTGAAGGGAATTATAGAGAAAGGTGTTTACAAGAGCCTTGCCAGAAGTAAGCAATTTGAGGAAATTGTACGCAAGCAAGGAAGACACCGGAAGAATCAAGGTGGTGGCTTTGAACGAAAGTTCAATGCCAATGGAGTTGAGTGGGAAGAAGATCAATACCCCAAGACGAAATTTGTTCCTCAACATGAGAAGTATGATCCTACTTATTTCCAAGGAACACAAGCTCAAGATGATCTTCCACCACAAGACCACAAGCAAAAAGGCAAGGACAAGCTTCAAGAGGAGATTGATACATTTGAGGAAGCTCCCAAATCCTTGGTCAAGTGGGTTCCCAAGACTACATCAAGTTCTACTTCATCAAGTACGACTACAACTCCAAGGATTCCCATCAAGATGGTGTGGATCCCGAAGAAGAAGAACTAGAGAGTTCTTGAGGGTGACTCCGCCAACATACTTCACTCATACCATTTTGGCGAGGACAAGTGCAAACAGCTTCCATATCTTGCACTAGTTCAAGGAGTCACAAACCCTCTTGTTGGTAAGACAAGGGACAAGGTAACCTAATGCTTTCATGGACATCATCCTATGTGAAGATCACTCTATGTCTATGGATATCCTTGTTTGTTCCTTGTGGGACTAACCCGTGTAGGTATTGAAAGTGCAACTCACTCCAAAGGATTGCTCCAAAAGATCTACATTTTCAACACCTACACAAAGTCATCATCGACAAAACCCAAGGTTAGTTCATCCCTCTTAGGGGGGATATCACATCTAGGGGGAGCTTACTCTAATCAATTGAGCTAAAGCAACTCTAATGGTGTGAACACAACAATGCTTTATGTAAAAGTGGCAACCCCACTTGTGCTTAAACGATGAGTATGACCTACGATCAAACGTTCTCATTTGACTCCTAAGTCAATATACTCATATATAGATGACCTAGTCATCGCCAAATTGCTTGATAGATGCTAGAGTGATTGTGCATGCTTTGTCACATATTTCATTTGCCATCTTATTGTGTGAGCATGTTGGATGCATATTTTACTCATTCGAGGACATCCATTTATTGCTTTGATTGTTTGGATTTTTCTATTTTGCCAAATGGATGGACAAGAATGCCTAAGAACTCCCTCTAGCTATCTATGCTTTTCTCATCTCAAACTCTATTCATGCTACATCACAAAGTTTGATCAAGTCAGATTCGAACCACTCTGTGTGAGGAGCACTTGGAGTCCCCGAGTTGTCATAGACTTAAACTTCCAAAAACTCTTTGTGTATTTCGGTATTACCAAGTCATCCATTTTGGTCACACCGAGATCACTAAGTTGATCTAGGTTTTCAATCTCGGTCCAACCGATTAGAACTTTTCAGTCACACCGAGTTGCAGCAACCGCTTGCGATTCTACTTCTTGGTGCCACCGAGTTGTTCCACTCGGTCACACCGATAGGGTCGGGATATATATACCCACGGGTGAGATTTTTGAAATTCCTTCAAAACCTCTCAGCCCGCGCGTATCTTGCTCTCCCGCCTTGGGTCTCCGAATTGTCCTCTCGCCGCCAGCGACCTCCCGCCGCTGGTTTTCGTCGCCATCAATGGATTTCTGCCCCTCTGTTGCCGCCGTAGCAAACTCCGCCGAATTAGGGTATGAGTTTGAACTTTTGTGCTATTCCTTTAACTCCGACTCGTACCACATTACTTTGCCATGATCATGACCACGTATGCAATCAATCTATCCACTGAAAACATCCTTTAGGTTAGGTTTGATTTGAAAATTTAGGGTTAGGTCTCCGTCGGACTCATCTCAGACCGACCGAATTGTAGAAATCGTTCTCACCGATTTGGCTTAGGCCATTCCAGTTGCACTTTCGGTCTGACCGAAAACTGCAAATCGGTGTGATCGAGTTCGATTCTTTGTGAAACCCTAGCACTCTCGGTGCCACCGAACTATGACTCGGTCTGACCGAGTACACTACTTTAGGTTCCAAAAGCTTCTTCGGTATCACCGAGTTTACAAATCGGTAGCTCCGAAATGCTTTCTGTGAAGAACTAAAACTAAGTTTTTAAGTCAGTTGTTTTTCAAAAACTCTGTACTTTGTGATGCTCATCCACTCTACCTCATCTATATTTATTCACAGGGTCTGCTGTCAGTAAGTTTGCAGAAATTTCTGACTAGAGCGACGGCCAGAACAAGTCAGAGGAACATGTACAAATGAGTGAGGGCACTAGTCCCTCCAGCACTTCTAATGATGGCAGCAGGAGCACACCAAGCAACTTTCCCAAGGCAGCCACCAGAACAAGGAAGAAGAAGACCTCAGATTATGAAGATGAGGGTTATGTGGCTGTTGAGGAGGAAGTCAGCTCCAAGAAGAAGGTGCTGAAGAAGGAGTATGGCACAGTTGCATCAACTAAGCCTGGCTTGCACAAGAAGGCCCCTCCCAAGAGGGTTCCAACCTTAAAGGTGAGAGCCTCAACTGCTGAAACCTCCAAGCCAACTGAAGAGGTTGTTGGAGAAGGAAAGAAAAGGAAGGAAAGGATCAATAAGACCACTGCCAGAGTGCTTGGAAGATCCTCCATTATGAGAGATCCAGAAGAAGAGGAGGAGGAAGAGGATGCTGCACCAGCTCCTAAGGCTCAGAAGTTTATGGGAGATGAAATCAAGTCAGGGGCTACTCCATCTAAGCCCAAATCTGCTCCCAAGGCTGCTGCTCAGAAACCCCCAAAACCCAAGAGGAACACCAAGAGTATACCTGTTGAGGAGAAGAACAAGGCCCAAGTGCCTGAAGCTGAAGAAGAGGAAGATGATTCTCTTGTTTTGAGGAAGTTGAAGCCCAAAATTCCTGACCACAATGATGCTCATCTAGTCGCTGAGGACATGCACATCAGGAAAGATGCAGGACTGAGGTTGTGGAGATAGTCTGATCCCTATGCTGTTAGGAGGAGGACTGCAGTTGACTACATGTTTCATACAAAGGAACAACAAGATTTCTATGATATATTTTTGCTTGACAAGAAGCCCATAATGTGTGACATGAAATGGGTGGACTGGGAGTTCATCCGGGAAAATGAAGATCACTTCCCTGGAGTGTATGACAGCTTTAAGGCATGTGGAGTTGATGAATTCGTTGGACAAAAGCTCACCAAGTGGAATTATGAGCTGATCATGCAGTTTTACTCCACTACGCACTTCTATCCATATGGAAGGATAATTTGGATGTATGAGGGTACTAGGTACCAGTCCATAGTTGAAGAATGGGCCAAGCTAATCAATGCCCCCAAAGAACATGAAGATGACTTGGATGTGTATGCCACCAAGAAGAAAGACCACAACTCAATGGCAAACATATACAAAGAGATCCCTGATAAAGCTTTGGAAACTCACAAGCTTGGATCTGTGCATTTCTTGTTGTCTGGTCTGCCTACGATCAACTGGATCTTAAGGCACACATTGCTACCAAAGTCAGGAGATCACAAGATGATCCGAGGACACTCAATCAACATGCTGCAAATTTTTTATGTTCCCCAGAAGTTCAAAGTTATGAGTTTGATTGTCGAAACGATCAAGAGGACTGCTGCTGATCAAAAGAGGAGTTGTGGATATGCTCGACATATTCAGGAGCTCATCAATTCTAAGATGGGCACAGGGACTTATTTGCTAGACAAGGAGCATCTACCTCTATATCCTGAATTTGAAGACAACACTGTTGTGATGAATGAGGAGGAACCATCATCAGCTCAAGTCCAGGAGAAGAGAGCCAAGGAAAAGGCTGAGAAAGCTTCCCAGATGCCAAGTGTTGAAGAGGCATCTCGAGTCTTCCTGAAGAGCAAGCAAGATCAGTTAGGCTATCTAATTCAAGCTACGGTGAGGTTTGAGAAGGGCTTGGCCAACCTGACTCAGAATCAGGAGAGCCTGGAGAGGATTGTGGAGACAAAATTCTATGATCTTGATCTCAAGGTGACTGAGATTCAGACTGTAGTTGAGCAGCTTCAGGAGGAAGCAGAGGAGAGGAGAGGAAAATCAGCCACTGATGCTTTTAAGCGTGTGCCACGAGGTCCAAGGTCTGTTGTAGTGCCAGTCTTAGATGCCAGAGCTTAAGTGTCAGCACCAGCAGCTACAGCTCCAGTGCCATCTCCAGCACCCACTCCATTAGCTCCAACTGCATCGTCGGAAGCCTTCGTCCTTGGAGTTCTATCTACACCACCTCCCGAAGACCAAGCCTGAGAGACGTATAGCACTATGAATTTTCAAACTTTTTGGTAACTTGTTGCCAAAGGGGGAGAAATATGTATAGAAAAATAGGCTTCGAGATAGAGTGTCTTGCTTTTTATCTCTCTTGCTTTTGGTTGAACTTTTTGCGTGCTTGTGTGAGATACTTTATGTCCTTATGTCCTTGTGAGATACTTATGTGATCATGTGGTTGATCATATGCTACATTAATGTTTGGTTGAATGATTCTATCCTTTATATTCCATATATGATCATTCACATTCTTGGTGATGAGTGCATGCTTCTAATTTCTATCATTTTGAGCGCTCCACCAAGATGTATGTGACATGGAAGAGTAACCCATGATCCTAATCAATTGTGCATTTGCATTCAAAAGCAAATTTTAAATAATGCACAAATTTAGGGGGAGCTCTTGCTTATCCCATACTTCCCAAAGCGACGATGGTTTTCAATCTTATAATCATTTGTCGAAGCTTTGATCTATATGTTGTCATCAATTACCAAAAAGGGGGAGATTGAAAGTGCAACTATCCCTGGGTGGTTTTGGT
Organism: Triticum urartu; assembly: GCF_003073215.2. Taxonomy (NCBI): domain Eukaryota; kingdom Viridiplantae; phylum Streptophyta; class Magnoliopsida; order Poales; family Poaceae; genus Triticum; species Triticum urartu. Next base: position 397,481,199 of record NC_053022.1, on the reverse strand, counting down.
AATTCCTAACAACATATAGCTCATTGAGCTAATGCTACTTGAAGATAAATATTTTAGGAAAAGCTCAATGATTGGCATGGCATGGATTAGAAAGTGGACCCCTCAAAATTCTAAGGACAAAAGATTGGCTCAAGCTCAAAGCACAAGAATCTACATATTACTTTTAGTGATCCAAGATCGCATTGAGTCCATAGGAAAAGCCAATACTATTAAAAGGGGGTGAGGTTTTGCTTAATGAGTTGCTTGCCCAAAATGCTTAGTGATATGCTCCGAAAACCATAAACTACTTTCCCATATCCACATATGTCCCAAACCAAAAGTCAAACTCGGCCCCACCGAAATCTTCTATCCGGCGCCACCGAGTTCACTTGACATAGCTACTACCAGAAACCCTAGTCACTTCGGTCTCACCGATAGGGATCTCGGTCTCACCGAGATGGGATTGCAAACTCTCTGTTTCCCTTCGTAACGTTTCGGTCCAACCGAGATGAGCGATCGGTCCCACCGAGATTGCAATGCAAACTCTCTGTTTCCCCTTCATAACGTTTTAGTCTAACCAAGATGAGCGAATTGGTCCCACCGAGTTTGCCTGACCAACTCTCTATTTGCCTATTACCAAAATCGGTCCCACCGAGCTTGTGTAATCGGTCTCACTGAGATTACGTTATGCCCTAACCCTAATGGAATCGGTCCCACCGTGTTGACATATTAGTCCCGCCGAAAATCCTAATGTTCACATTTTGAACTAAATCGGTCTGACCCAGTTATATGATTCGGTCCCACCGAGTTTGGTGATTTGTGTGTAACAGTTAGATTTTGTGTGGAGGCTATATATACCCCTCCACCCACTCTTCATTCATGGAGAGAGCCATCAGAATATGCCTACACTTCCAACATGCATTTTCTGAGAGAGAACCAACTACACTTGTGTTGAGGTCAAGATATTCCAATCCAACCACATAAATCTTGATCTCTAGCCTTCCTCAAGTTGTTTTGCACTCAAATCATCTTTCTACCAAATAAAATTCCATGAGAGAGAGTTGAGTGTTGAGGAGACTATCACTTGAAGCACAAGAGCAAGGAGTTCATCATCAACACACCATCTATTACCTTTGGGAGAGTGGTGTCTCCTAGATTGGTTAGGTGTCACTTGGGAGCCTCCGTCAAGATTGTGGAGTTGAACCAAGGAGTTTGTACGGGCAAGGAGATCGCCTACTTCGTGAAGATCTACCCTAGTGAGGCAAGTCCGTTGTGGGCGATGGCCATGGTGGGATACGCAAGGTTGCTTCTTCATGGACCCTTCATGCGTGGAGCCCTCTGTGGACTCGCGCAACCGTTACCCTTCGTGGGTTGAAGTCTCCATCAACGTGGATGTACGATAGTACCACCTATTGGAACCACGCCAAAAATCTCCGTGTCTACATTGCGTTTGCTCCCTCAAACTCCTCCCTTTACCTTCATATGCAATTGTTTTACATTCCGCTGCTATACTCTTAGAATTGCATGTGTAGGTTGATTACTTATTTGTGCTAAGTTGCTAAAATCTGCCAAGACTTAAAATTGGGAAAAGGCTAGATTTTTATTTGGTCAAGTAGTCTAATCACCCCGCCCTCTAGACATACTTTCGATCCTACAAGATCGCTGACGGCAGGCCTTCATAGCCGCAGACAGGCATGGGGCATTTGCAGGTTGCGAGCGTACACACGCTCTGGTGATCTGCAAGCTTGTGGTAAGTGACGTAGAGCCCACAACCTTCGTGCGGGCACTCCATCCTCACCGAGGAGAGGACGGCGTCCACCGCCGTGTTTCGCACGTTGAACCCACCGCCGTGCTCGCACTTTTGGCACTGCCGCTGGTTCTCGGGGCACTCGACGCGGCAGTCCGTGTAGGCTAGGTGCCCTCCCTTGCACTACACAAATCAATCGAACAACGCATCAATCAAGAAACCTGCACCTTGCTCGATCAGCTGAACAGACGAGGTGTATTCGAACCTGATAACTGGAGGCTTCAAGGGGTGGAGGCACAAGGGGCAGTGGAGCAAGGTGAGGACCATGGAGACCATAGAGAGCTCCATCATCGGGTCCTGTTCCGTCTACATGATCTCGCCCTCCTCGTGCACAACCATCTCTCGCTTTAGGGTCGGGGCATTACAAAGCTTTACCGTCACATATTCATACCACTTCAAGGTGCATTAAATCAACACATGCAAGTATCAAAAGGAGAGTCACGGCATGCATGCATGCATGCGTTGTAATTAATGCATCGGTAAATGCAAATTATTGAAATATATCGAGTGCAGTGCTTTGATGTGTCGTGTCAACTCGTAAAACAACGAGAAGTTTGGTTACTACAACGCCCTCTCCCTCACGGACTAAGCTCCGGTGCCTTAACTGCACCTGCCTTTGGCTGCATGACAGGTGGGCCACCCACCTGTTGGGCCCACCTGTCATACACACTAAGGCAGGAACAGTAAGTCAATGAAGGTGCGTCCCTCCCTCGCCCATGAGCGTGGTGGCTGATAGGACTAGGAGGAGCTTTTGCTACACGCTCTCCCTCCCGCCCGGGGTGGACATGCAGCAGTTCATTCAGTGTCAGATGCCCAGAAGCATACTGTAGTACTCCTCCACTGTAGTAGTACTCCATCATTGTTCAACTTCCCGAAGAGGCGAAGAGCCAAGCGCAGCCCGGACGCTCGTGTTGCAGTTTCATGTGTAGAGTAGTCTAGGATAGCATGTACCATGCCTCTAAGCTTAAAATCGTTGGGGTCGGCTCCATGCTATGAGGCCATCTCGAAGCTTTTTTATTAAAATAATCTTTTGGCCCTACCTGTCATCCTGGTGATTGTAGTTTGCATGCTCATCTGGTCAAGACAGGAATATATTGTGGTGGGGTAAATGTTAGAGGTTGCAGCAAATATATTGCACACTACGGGTCTTTCAACCAAGTTTAGAGGCAACCATGTGGGGCCAGTGCTATGATGTGTCGCGTCAACTCGTACAATGAGGAGAAGCTTGGTTTTACTACTACACGCCTTCTCCCTCGCCCATCCACACGGTGGCTTGCAGACGAGGACAGGCAACAAGCTATCCCTCCCACATGTGGTGGACGCACATGCAACAGTGGATTCGATATTGTAGAAGTAGTAGTAGTAACATCATTGTTCGTCTTCTCGAAGAGGCGACGAGCCAAGCGCAACTCGAACGTGGCCGTTGCGAACCTTGGAGCACACATATAGCCAGGCTCTTGCATGAGACAAAATTGCTATGCGAGCCTCGTAAACCAAAAAGGAGTATTTGCCTTTCTAGAGATTTCAACAAGTGACTAGACTACACCGAGACGGAGTACATATGGAGCAAAATGAGTGAATCTACACCGTAAATAAATATGTAGTTCTCTCATTTTCCTCTCCGCCTTGGTCGCCGTGCACAATATTGACTATACTAGTACTGACTAGTCTCTTTTTGACATGCATTTACGTTTTTTTAACATAGTACAGACGCAAGCGCTCATATACACACACATACACTCACCCCTATGAACGCACACCCTACCCCTATGAGCACCTCCGAAAGACCGAGCCGGCATATCAGCTTGAAATTTACGAAGTCACCATAGGCACCTCGTCGTCGACGGGAACGTCTCGTGACACGCATTTACATTGATACATCTTGAATGCCAAGGAGGGAGAGGGTAGCGGTTCTCGAGATGTTGAATGGTCAATGATGCATCCTCAATTAGCATGCAGATGGAATTAATTGGATAAGCAGAATAGAGCCAGCACGATGTGAATGCAACCGAGTTTGGACTCTCATATAAAGGCGCCCCGCCACTCCAATCCATCTACTCCTAGTATCTGTGCAACACTGCTGACTCAATCCAAGACCAAGTGACCAGAAGCCACAAGCACCTGTGGAGGCGATGGACGCGAGCGGCAGTCGACTGTGCCAAATCATCCAAGACGCCGGCTGATAACCCACAATTATAGGGGATCGCAACAGTTTTCGAGAGTAGAGTATTCAACCCAAATTTATTGATTCGACATAAGGGGAGCCAAAGAAAATTCTCAAGTATTAACAGTTGAGTTGTCAATTCAACCGCACCTGAAAGACTTAATATCTGAGGCAAAGTATTTAGTAGCAAAGTAATATGGAAGTAATACTAACGGTGGCAAAAGTAACAGTATTGGTTTTGTAGTGATTGTAACAGTGGCAACAGAAAAGTAACTAAGCAAAGATCGATATGTGAAAAGCTCGTAGGCAATGGATCAGTGATGGATAATTATGTCGGATGCGATTCCTCATGCAATAGTTATAACATAGGGTGACACAGAACTAGCTCCAGTTCATCAATGTAATGTAGGCATGTATTTCGAATATAGTCATATGTGCCTATGGAAAAGAACTTGCATGACATCTTTTCTCCTACTCTCCTGTGGCAGCGGGGTCCTATTGGAAAATAAGGGATATTAAGGCCTCCTTTTAATAGAGTTCCGGACCAAAGCATTAACACTTAGTGAATACATGAACTCCTCAAACTACGGTCATCACTGGGAGTGGTCCCGATTATTGTCACTTCGGGGTTACCGGATCATAACACATAGTAGGTGACTATTGACCTGCAAGATAGGATCAAGAACTCACATATATTCATGAAAACATAATAGGTTCAGATCTGAAATCATGGCACTTGGGCCCTAGTGACAAGCATTAAGAATAGCGATGTCATAGCAACATCAATGTCAGAACATAGTGGATACTAGTGATCAAACCCTAACAAAAGTAACTCTATTACATGATAAATCTCATCCAACCCATCATCGTCCAGCAAGCCTACGATGGAATTAGTCACTCACGGCGGTGAGCATCATGAAATTGGTGATGGAGGAAGGTCGATGATGACGATGGCGACAGATTCCCCTCTCCGGAGCCCCGAATGGACTCCAGATCAGCCCTCCCGAGAGATATTAGGGCTTGGCGGCGGCTCCGTATCATAAAACGCGATGAATCCTTCTCCCTGATTTTTTTCTCCCCGAACGTGAATATATAGAGTTGGAGTTGAGGTCGGTGGAGCCTTAGGGGGCCCACGAGATAGGGGGGCGCCCAGGGGGGTGGGCGCGCCCCCACCCTCGTGGACAGAGTGTGGGCCCCTGGTGTTGATTCTTTCGCCAGTATTTTTGTAAATTCCAAAAATATTCTCCGTGAAGTTTCAGGTCATTCCGTGAACTTTTATTTCTCCACAAAAATAACACCATGGCAATTCTACTGAAAACAGCGTCAGTTCGGGTTAGTTCCATTCAAATCATGCAAGTTAGAGTCTAAAACAAGGTCAAAAGTGTTTGGAAGAGTAGATACGATGGAGATGTATCAACTCCCCCAAGTTTAAACCTTTTCTTGTCCTCAAGCAATTCAGTTGACAAACTGAAAGTGATAAAGAAAAACTTTTACAAACTTTGTTTGATCTTGTTGTTGTAAATATGTAAAGCCAGCATTCAAGTTTTTAGCAAAGATTATGAACTAACCATATTCACAATAACATTTAGGTCTCATGTTTACTCATATCAATGGCATTATCAACTAGACATCAATAATAGTAAATCTCGAATGACAACACTTTCTCAAAACAATCATAATATGATATAACAAGATGGTATCTCGCTAGCCCTTTCTGAGACCGCAAAACATAAATGTAGAGTACCTGTGAAGTTCAAGGACTGACTAAACGTTGTAATTCATGGTAAAAGAGATCCATTCATAGTCATACTCAATGTAAACTAATAGTAATGCATGCACATGACAGCGGTGCTCTCCAACTGGTGCTTTCAATAAGAGGATGATGACTCAACATAAAAGTAAATATATATGCCCTTCTCAGAGGGGAGCAGGGATTTGTAGAGGTGCCAGAGCTCAATCTTTGAAGTAGAGATAAATAATATTTTGAGTGATATACTTTCATTGTCAACATAACAATCAAGAGATCTCGATATCTTCCATGCTACACACATTATAGGCGGTTCCCGAACAGAATGGTAAAGTTTATACTCCCCCACCACCAACAAACATCAATCCATGGCTCTGAAACAACGGGTGCCTCCAACTAACAACAATCCTGGGGGAGTTTTGATTGCAATTATATTAATTTAAGCATGGGACTGGGCATCCCGGTTACCAGCCATTTTCTCGTGAATGAGGAGCAGAGTCCACTCCTCATGAGAATAACCCACCTAGCATGGAAGATATAGACAACCCTAGTTGATACATGAGCTATTCGAGCATACAAAGCAGAATTTCATTTGAAGGTTTGGAGTTTGGCACATACAAATTTACTTGGAACGACAGGTAGATACCGCATATGGGAAGGTATGGTGGACTCATATGGAATAACTTTTGGGTTTTATGGAAGTGGATACACAAGCAGTATTCCCGCTTAGTACAAGTGAAGGCTAGAAAGAGACCGAGAAGCGACCAGCTAGAGAGCAACAACAGTCATGAACATGCATTAAAATTAAATCAACACTGAGTGCAAGCATGATTAGGATATAATTCACCATGAACACAAATATCGTGGAGGCTATGTTGATTTTGTTTCAACTACATGCGTGAACATGTGCCAAGTCAAGCCACTCGAATCGTTCAAAGGAGGATACCACCCTATCATACCACATCACAACCATTTTAATAGCATGTTGGCACGCAAGGTAAACCATTATAAACTCCTAGCTAATTAAGCATGGCATGAGCAACTATAATCTCTAATTGTCATTGCAAACATGTTTCATTCATAATAGGCTGAATCAGGAATGATGAACTAATCATATTTACAAAAACAAGATAGGTCGAGTTCATACCAACTTCTCTCATCTCAATCAGTCCATCATATATCGTCATTATTGCCTTTCACTTGCACAACCGAACGGTGTGGATAATAATAATAATAGTGCACGTGCATTGGACTAAGCTGAAATCTACAAGCATTCAATACAAGGGAGAAGACAAGGTAATATGGGCTCTTTGTTAAATCAACAATAATGCATATAAGAGCCACTCAAAATTTTCATCATTGTCTTCTCCTCTCAACCCCCAAAGAAAAGAAAAGAAACAAAACTATTTACACGGGAAAGCTCCCAACAAGCAAAAGAGGAATGAGAAATCTTTTTGGGTTTTCTTTTAATTATTACTACTACAAGCATGGAAAGTAAACTAGCTAAAATATACAACTATTTTTTGGTTTTTATTAAGGTTTTTCAAACACACAAGAAGAAGGCTTAAAAAGAATTTAAACTAGCATGGATAGTACAACGAAAAAGTATGAGCACCGACAACTGGCATGAGTGTGTGAACATGAATGTAATGTCGGTGAGAAATACGTACTCCCCCAAGCTTAGGATTTTGGCCTAAGTTGGTCTATGGCCAGGGCTGGCCTGGTGGATATCCAAAGTTGTAACTGGGGTCATACTGAGATGCAACAGCTACTTCCTGACGAGCTGCAGCTTAGAGGCGAGCTGCCTCGGTCCTCCTCTCGTACTCGTTCTCCTCCTCCTGGTTATAACATATCTCCTTTTACCTGAAAGACAAAGAAAGTAGGAGCAGGGAGAGCAACATGGACGGTGCGCCGTCTGTCAAAGATTAGTCGGTACTAGAGGAACTGATCGTTCCTCTCAAGAAACTGGTGGCGAACCATAGCATCATAATCTAGATAAGCAGGAGGCAACTCTATATCATTTCCATGTATGGGTATATCAAGATAGTTAGCTACACGAGTTGCATAAATTCCACCAAAAAAATCTCCACTTATATTGTTGTGATGCAACCTACGTGCAAAAATAGCCCCCAAGTTATATTGTTTATCACCTAATACCGCACTCTTGAGGACACTAAGATCTGGAACGCACATGTGACAAGCCTCATCTTTACCGTTAATGCATCTACCAATGAAGAGAGCAAAATAATGTATGGAAGGGATATGAATGCTCCCTATGGTAGCTTGTGTGATTTCCCTAGATTCCCCCACAGTAATACTAGCAAGAAAGTCTTTATATTCAGATTTGCGAGGTTCACTAACATTGCCCCAGTGCGGGAGTTTACAAGCAGTATTAAAATCTTCTAGGTCCATGGTATATGATTTATCATAAAGATCAAATAAAACAGTGTGAGAATTGCGCGAGGATGTAACTTTGAACCTTCTCACAAAGGAATCAGTTAGATAGCGATATTGCCGGCACTTATCTGACACGAAGCCCTCAAGATCAGCGTTATGCACATACGCGTCAAATTCATCCTTGATGCCTGCCTGGACCATGAACTCCTCAGACAGCCATTCACAAGGCCACACTTGAGCTTCCCTTGGTAGTTCATTGTCTGGCTCACGTATCGCGAGCCTTGGGCCTTGCTTCCTTGAGGAACCACCTTGGTACATTTTCCTAAACATATTTCTTCCTCTGAAAAATTTCTGAAATTTTTAGTGACCCAAAATAAAAGTGAATCAAACTCAACAAGATTGATAGCAACTACTCCTACTAGTGCCTAGAGGCCATATCATGCATTAAAACTACTTTTGACCAAATAAATTTGACATGCAAGCTCAACAAAAGGGTCACCTAAGCAGAAAAATTGCAATAAATAAAGCACTTGAACAAAAAATAATTGGACCACTAGAGGAGTCACATACCGAAGAACAATCCCCCAAAGCAGTTTTGTGAATGGAGCTTTGAGCAAGGAGATCGAAAATGGCAGCAAGATGAGCTAGAACTCGGGTTTGAGCTGGTGGATGATTTTTTCTGGAGGAAGACGAAGTGTGTGGGTGCAAGAATAAGTGGAGGGGGCCACATGAGGTCCAGAGGCAGGGGCACGCCCTGGACCCTCATGGCCAGGTGGTGTGGCCCCCCGTTGTGTTCTCAGTGCCAATAATTCTTAAATATTCTACAAAAAATCATCTAAAATTTTCAGGGCATTTGGAGAACTTTTATTTTCGGGGTATTTTTTTATTTTCAGGGTATTTTTTTCATTATTTAATCTAAATAACAGAAAGTAAAAAGAGGGTACAGAGAGTTGGGCTTTCTAACTTCACCCATCTCATGCTCATCAAAAGGAATCCACTAACAAGGTTGATCAAGTCTTGTTAACAAACTCTTTTCTAATAACATGAAACCGGAGAATTTTCGAATAACACTAGGTTACCTCAACGGGGATATGCACGTCCCCAACAATAAGAATATCATATTTCTTCTTGACAATAGGAAGAAGAAATTCAAAACCTCCAACAGTAATCATTGAAGTTTTTCCAATAGAATTAATACTGTGAACTTGAGGTTGTTTCCTCGGAAAGTGTACCGTATGCTCATTACCATTAAGATGAAAAGTGACATTGCCTTTGTTGCAATCAATAACAGCCCCTGCAGTATTCAAAAAGGGTCTACCAAGGATAATCGACATACTATCGTCCTCGGGAATATCAAGAATAACAAAGTCTGTTAAAATAGTAACGTTTACAACCAGAACATGCACATCCTCACAAATACCGACAGGTATAACAGTTGATTTATCAGCCATTTGCAAAGATATTTCAGTAGGTGCCAACTTATTCAAATCAAGTCTACGGTATAAAGAGAGAGGCATAACAGTAACACCGGCTCCAAGATCACATAAAGTAGTTTTAACATAGTTTCTTTTAATGGAGCATGGTATAGTTGGTACTCCGGGATCTCCTAGTTTCTTTGGTATTCCACCCTTAAAAGTATAATTAGCAAGCATGGTGGAAATTTGAGCTTCCGGTATCTTCCTTCTATTTGTGACAATATCTTTCATGTACTTAGCATAAGGATTCATTTTAAGCATATCAGTCAAACGCATACGCAAAAAGATAGGTCTGATCATTTTAGAAAGTGCTCAAAATCCTCATCATCCTTTTTCTTGGATGGTTTGGGAGGAAAAGGCATGGGTTTCTGAACCCATGGTTGTCTTTCTTTACCGTGCATCCTAGCAACGAAGTCTCTCATATCATAACGTTGATTCTTTGATTGTGGGTTATCATGATCAACATCAGCTTCAATCTCTACATCATTGTTATTGCTAGGTTGAGCATCAACATGAACATCATCATTAACATTATCACTAGGTTCATGTTCATTACAAGATTGTGTTTCAGCATCAGAAATGGAAATGTCATTAGGATTCTCAGGTGTGTCAACAACAAGCTCACTAGAAGCATGCAAAGTACTATCATTTTTCCTTTTCTTCTTCTTAGAAGAACTAGGTGCATCAACATTAATTCTCTGAGAATCTTGCTCAATTCTCTTAGGGTGGCCCTTAGGATACAAAGGTTCCTGAGTCATTTTACCCCCTCTAGTCACAACTCTAACAACATTTTAATTTTTCTTATTATCTAATTCACTGAGAAAATCATTTTGAGCTTTAAGATCTTGTTCTACTTGAGTGGTAACCATAGAAGCATGTTTACTAATAAGTTTAAGTTCACCTTTAACTCTAGACATATAATCACTCAAGTGTTCAATCATATAAGCATTACGTTTCAATTGTCTACTAAGATAAGCATTGAAGTTTTCTTGCTTAACAATAAAATTATCAAACTCATCCAAGCAATGGCTAGCAGACTTATTACGAGGAATATCACCTTCATCAAATCTATAGAGAAAATTTACCTTTACTACCTGTGTCGGGTTATCAAGACCCTGTATTTCTTCAATAGTTGGTAAATTCTTAATATCTTCAGCTTCAATGCCCTTTTCTTTCATAGATTTCTTTGCCTCTTGCATATCTTCAGGACTGAGAAATAGAATACCCCTTTTCTTCGGAGTTGGCTTAGGAGTTGGTTCAGGAAGTGTCCAATCATTATCATTACTCAACATATTATTCAATAGCAATTCAGCTTGATCAACAGTTCTTTCCCTCACAACCAACAAAACTATCCAGGTGGTCTTGATACGTCTCCAACGTATCTATAAGTTGTGATTGCTCCATGCTATATTATCTACTGTTTTGGATGTTTATGGGCTTTATTATACACTTTTATATCATTTTTGGGACTAACCTATTAACCCAGAGCCCAGTGCCAGTTTCTGTTTTTCCTTGTTTTAGAATATCACAGAAAAGGAAAACCAAACGGAGTCCAATTGACCTGAAACTTCACGGAACTTATTTTTGGATCAGAAGAAGCCCAAAAGACTTGGAGTGCATGTCAGGGGATCTACGAGGAAGCCATGAGGCAAGGGCGCGCCCACCCCCTGGGCGCGCCCTCCACCCTCATGGGCCCCTCGTGGCCCCCCTGACATACTTCTTTCGCCTATATATCTCCATATACCCTAAAACGATCGGGGAGCACAATAGACCGGGAGTTCCGCCGCCAGAAGCTTCCGTAGCCATTGAAAACCAATCTAGACCCGTTTCGGCACCCTACCGGAGGGGGAATCCCTCTCCGGTAGCCATGACGAGGAGGGAGTAGTTCTCCCTCAAGGCTGAGGGTATGTACCAGTAGCTATGTGTTTAATCTCTCTTTCTCTCTCTCGTGTTCTTGAGGTGATACGATCTTGATGTATCGCGAGCTTTGCTATTATATTTGGATCCTATGATGTTTTATAACCCCTCTACTCTCTTGTAATGGATTGGGTTTCCCCTTCGAAGTTATCTTATCGAATTGAGTCTTTAAAGATTTGAGAACACTTGATGTATGTCTTGCCGTGCGTATCTGTGGTGACAATGGGATATCACGTGATTCACTTGATGTATTTTTTGGTGATCAACTTGCGGGTTCTGCCCATGAACCTATGCATAGGGGTTGGCACACGTTTTCGTCGTGATTCTTCGGTAGAAACTTTGGGGCACTCTTTGAGGTTCTATGTATTGGTTGAATAGATGAATCTGAGATTGTGTGATGCATATCGTATAATCATACCCACGGATACTTGAGGTGACATTGGAGTATCTAGGTGACATTAGGGTTTTGGTTGATTTGTGTCTTAAGGTGTTATTCTAGTACGAACTCTAGGGTTGTTTGTGACACTTATAGGAATAGCCCAATGAATTGATTGGAAAGAATAACTTTGAGGTGGTTTCGTACCCTACCATAATCTATTCGTTTGTTCTCCGCTATTAGTGACTTTGGAGTGACTCTTTGTTGCATGTGGAGGGATAGTTATATGATCCAATTATGTTATTATTGTTGAGAGGACTTGCACTAGTGAAAGTATGAACCATAGGCCTTGTTTCAACACATTGCAATACCATTTACGCTCACTTTTATCATTCGTTACCTTGATGTTTTTATATTTTTCATATTACAAAAACTATTATCTACCATCCATATACCACTTGTATCACCATCTCTTCACCGAACTAGTGCACTTATACAATTTACTATTGTATTGGGTGTGTTTGGGACACAAGAGACTCTTTGTTATTTGGTTGCAGGGTTTCTTGAGAGAGACCATCTTCATCCTACCCCTCCTACAGATTGATAAACCTTAGGTCATCCACTTGAGGGAAATTTCCTACTGTCCTACAAACCTCTGCGCTTGGAGGCCCAACAACGTCTACAAGAAGAAGGTTGTGTAGTAGACATCAAGGTCTTTTCTGGCGCCGTTGCCGGGGAGGTGAGTGCTTGAAGGTATATCTTTAGATCTTGCAATCGAGTCTTTTAGTTTCTTGTTTTATCACTAGTCTAGTTTATAAAATAAAACTACAAAAAAATATGGAATTGAGTTTGCCTCATACGCTTCATCTTTTTAATATCTTTCGTGAGTATGATGGAAAGGAAAATTGTGCCAAAGTGTTAGAAGAAGAATGCATTAAAATGTTTGGCACTAAATATTTGAATGATGAGCATGATTGCAATGTTGTTAGTATGAACTCCTTGAATATCCATGGTACTAATGATGATTGCACTAGTTATGATGAAAAGGTCTCCGATAAACATGTCAATTTTTGTGGAGTGCATTAGGTTTGTAAGTACACACCAAATAGGGAAGATAGATATTGCAAGAGGCATAAGTACTTAGAAACTAAATTGTTGCAAGAAAGGCTAGATGATTGTGCTGAAGATTTAAATTTTCTTGGCCATACTTGTATACTTTGCAATGAACAGGGTCATTTAGCTATCCGATGCAAATTGTTTCATGATCTAATCGTGTCCAAAAATTGTGATGACTTGATTTCCCTTGCACATTATAATGAACTTAGTTTGCTTATGGTCTACGAAGAAATGAAACGTATAACTAAACATCTTCCAGAATTTGCCCGTTATAAACTTCTTGGTTTTGATCTAGAGGAAATTTATATGTATTATGCGATGAATTGTATTGAAAATCCTTATATCGCCAACTACATAAAGAAAAGAAAACAAATAGAAGATGAAAAGAATACTAATGAAAGGGAAGAGACTTCCCAATACCCTCCTATTATTTCTTATGATGAATCAGGTAACGAGGAGGAGCCTCCTATTCAACCAATCTCATTAATAAGGAGCTCCAAAAAGAGGATTGAACCCACACATGATGTGGTGAAGAAGAAGAAAAGAAAAAGGAAGAGAGGTAAGAAGATATCTCTCCCAAATAATGCTACTCCTATTACTATTGTGCCTCGTGAAAATATATTTGTGGAAGATAATGATACTTCTTATGATCTTGAAAATCTTTTTGGCACTTTCTTGGAAGAATATGATAATTGCTATACTATTGGTGCTATCCATACTATTAATGATGAAAGTGATTATGCTTATGATATGAAAAGGCCCAAGCTTGGGGATGCTATGTTTGATGAAGATGATGTTTTTGAGAATATATTTTCTGCAATTAATGTTTGTCCCAAGCTTGGGGATGCTACGTTTAATGAAAATGATATTTTTAGTCTCCCAAGTTTTGATATGCAAATTTATAATGATGATAGCATGCCTCCTACCTATGATGATTATTGTGATGATACTTATGCTATAAAAAGTAGTGATGATTATATTTATATAACTTGTCATGTTTATGATTACCCTTTTTCGGAACATTACTCTTTTAATGTGGAAACAATATATAGTATTCGAGTCTCTTATGATACTCCCACTATTCCGATTGAGAAGAATTTTGCTTATGTGGAGAGTAGAAAACATTCTATGCTTGTAGATCATGAAAAGAATGCTTTAGGTGATGGTTATATTGTTGAATTCATTCATGATGCTACTGAAAATTATTATGAGGGAGGAACATATGCTTGTAGGAATTGCAATAATATCAAGTTTCCTCTCTATGTGCTTAAACTTTTGAAGTTATGCTTGTTTTACCTTCCTATGCAAGTTGATTCTTGTTCCCACAAGTTGTTTGCTCACAAAATCCCTATGCATAGGAAGTGGGTTAGACTTAAATGTGCTAGTCATATTCTTCATGATGCTCTCTTTATATTTCAATTCTTATCTTTTATGTGAGCATCATTGAAAACATCATGCCTAGCTAGGGGCGTTAAACGATATCGCTTGTTGGGAAGCAACCCAACTTTATTTTTGTTCCTTGATTTTTTCTCCTGTTTAGTAATAAATAATTTATCTAGCCTATGTTTAGATGTGGTTTTATTGTGTTTAATTAGTGTTTGTGCCAAGTAGAACCGTTGGGAAGACTTTGGGAAAGTCTTGTTGATCTTGCTGTAAAAAACAGAAACTTTAGCGCTCACGAGAATTGCTGCCATTTTTTATTGGAAAGTGATATTTAGATAATTATTTTTGCATATGATTAATAGATAATTTACTCAAGTCCAGAAATTTATTTTAGAATTTTTGGGGTTCCAGAAGTTTGAGTTAGTTACAGATTACTACAGACTGTTCTGTTTTTGACAGATTTTGTTTTTCGTGTGTTGTTTGCTTATTTTGATGAATCTATGGCTAGTAAAAGAGTTTATAAACCATAGAGAAGTTGGAATACAGTAGGTTTAACACCAATATAAATAACGAATGAGTTCATTACAGTGCCTTGAAGTGGTGTTTTGTTTTCTTTCGCTAACGGAGCTCACGAGTTTTCTACTTTAAGTTTTGTGTTGTGAAGTTTTCAAGTTTTGGGTAAAGATTCGATGGACTACGGAATAAGGAGTTTCAAGAGCCTAATATTTGGGATTCCCAAGGCACCCCAAGGTAATATTCAAGGACAACCAAGAGCCTAAGCTTGGGGATGCCCCGGAAGGCATCCCCTCTTTCGTCTCCGTTCATCGGTAACTTACTTGGAGCTATATTTTTATTTACCACATGATATGTGTTTTCCTTGGAGCGTCATTTTATTTTGCTTTGCTTTCTGTTTGAATAAAATACCAAGATCTGAAATTATTAAATTTTAGAGAGTCTTCATATAGTTGCATAATCATTCGACTACTCATTGATCTTCACTTATATCTTTTGGAGTAGTTTGTCATTTGCTCTGGTCTTCACTTATATCTTTCTAGAGCACGGTGGTGGTTTTATTTTGAAGAAATATATGAATTCTCGTGCTTCACTTATATTATTTAAGAGTCTTAAATAGCATGGTAATTTTCTTAAATAATCCTAATATGCTAGGCATCCAAGAATAGTAAAAACTTTATTATGAGTGTGTTGAATACTAAGAGAAGTTTGATGCTTGATGATTGTTTTGAGATATGGAGGTAGTGATATTAAAGTCGTGCTAGTTGATTAGTTGTGAATTTGAGAAATACTTGTGTTGAAGTTTGCTAGTCCCATAGCATGCACGTATGGTAAACATTATGTAACAAGTTTGAAACATGAGGTGTTCTTTGATTGTCCTCCTTATGAGTGGCGGTCGGGGACGAGCCATGGTCTTTTCCTACCAATCTATCCCCCTAGGAGCATGCGCGTAGTGCCAAGGTTTTTGATGACTTGTAGATTTTTGCAATAAGTATGTGAGTCCTTTATGGCTAATGTTGAGTCCATGGATTATACGCAGTCTCACCCTTCCATTATTGCTAGCCTCTTCGGTACCATGCATTGCCCTTTCTCACATTGAGAGTTGGTGCAAACTTCGCCTGCGCATCCAAACCCCGGGATATGATACGCTCTTTCACACATAAACCTCATTATATGTTCCTCAAAACAGACACCATACCTACATATTATGGCATTTCCATAGCCATTCCGAGATATATTGCCATGCAACTTTCCACCATTCCGTTTATCATGACACATTCATCATTGTCATATTGCTTAGCATGATCATGTAGTTGACACAGTATTTGTGGCAAAGCCACCGTTCATAATTCTTACATACATGTCACTCTTGGTTCATCGCATATCCCGGTACACCGCCGGAGGCATTCATATAGAGTCATATCTTGTTCTAGTATCGAGTTGTAATCTTTGAGTTGTAAATAAATAGAAGTGTGATGATCATCATTTCTAGAGCATTGTCCCAAGTGAGGAATAAAAAGAAAAGAGAAAGGCCATAAAAAAGAGAAGGCCCAAAAAAAGATAAAGAGAAAGGCCATAAAAAAAGAGAGAAGGCCCCAAAAAAATGAGAGAAAAAGAGAGAAGGGACAATGCTACTATCCTTTGCCACACTTGTGCTTCGAAGTAGCACCATAATCTTCATGATAGAGAATCTTGTTTTATCACTTTCATATACTAATGGGAATTTTTCATTATAGAACTTGGCTTGTATATTCCAACAATGGGCCTCCTCAAGTGCCCTAGGTCTTCGTGAGCAAGCAAGTTGGATGCACACCCACTTAGTTTCTTTTGTTGAGCTTTCATACATTTATAGCTCTAGTGCATCTGTTGCATGGCAATCCCTACTCCTTGCATTGACATCAATTGATGGGCATCTCCCTAGCCCATTGATTAGCCGCGCCGATGTGAGACTTTCTCCTTTTTTGTCTTCTCCACATAACCCCCATCATCATATTCTATTCCACCCATAGTGCTATGTCCATGGCTCGCGCTCATGTATTGCGTGAAGGTTTATGAGTTTGAGATTACTAAAGTATGAAACAATTGCTTGGCTTGTCATCGGAGTTGTGCATGATGAGAGCATTCTTGTGTGATGAAAATGGAGCATGACTAAACTATATGATTTTGTAGGGATGAACTTTCTTTGGCCATGTTATTTTGAGAAGACATGATTGCTTAGTTAGTATGCTTGAAGTATTATTGTTTCTATGTCAATATGAACTTTTATCTTGAATCTTTCGGATCTGAATATTCATACCACAATTAAGAAGAATTACATTAAAATTATGCCAAGTAGCACTCCGCATCAAAAATTCTGTTTTTATCATTTACCTACTCGAGGACGAGCAGGAATTAAGCTTGGGGATGCTTGATACGTCTCCAACGTATCTATAATTTTTGATTGCTCCATGCTATATTATCTACTGTCTTGGATGTTTATGGGCTTTATTATACACTTTTATATCATTTTTGGGACTAACCTATTAACCCAGAGCCAAGTGCCAGTTTCTATTTTTTCCTTGTTTTAGAATATCACAGAAAAGGAAAACCAAATGGAGTCCAATTGACCTGAAACTTCACGGAACTTATTTTTGGATCAGAAGAAGCCCATAAGACTTGGAGTGCACGTCATGGGATCTACGAGGAAGCCACGAGGCAGGGGGCGCGCCCACCCCCTGGGCGCGCCCTCCACCCTCGTGGGCCCCTCGTAGCCCCCCTGACATACTTCTTCCGCCTATATATATCCATATACCCTAAAACGATCAGGGAGCACAATAGATTGGGAGTTCCGCCGCCAGAATCCTCCGTAGCCACCGAAAAACAATCTAGACCCGTTCCAGCACCCTGCCGGAGGGGGAATCCCTCTCCGGTGGCCATCTTCATCATCCCGGTGCTCTCCATGACGAGGAGGGAGTAGTTCTCCCTTGGGGCTGAGGGTATGTACCAGTAGCTATGTGTTTGATCTCTCTCTCTGTCTCTCTCGTGTTCTTGAGGTGATACGATCTTGATGTATCGCGAGCTTTGCTAGTATATTTGGATCCTATGATGTTTTCTCCCCCCTCTACTCTCTTGTAATGGATTGAGTTTCCCCTTCGAAGTTATCTTATCGGATTGAGTCTTTAAAGATTTGAGAACACTTGATGTATGTCTTGTCGTGCGTATCTATGGTGACAATGGGATATCACGTGATTCACTTGATGTATGTTTTGGTGATCAACTTGCGGTTTCCTCCCATGAACCTATGCATAGGGGTTGGCACACGTTCTCGTCGGATTCTCCGGTAGAAACTTTGGGGCACTCTTTGAGGTTCTATGTGTTGGTTGAATAGATGAATCTGAGATTGTGTGATGCATATCGTATAATCATACCCGCGGATACTTGAGGTGACATTGGAGTATCTAGGTGACATTAGGGTTTTGGTTGATTTGTGTCTTAAGGTGTTATTCTAGTACTAACTCTAGGGCTGTTTGTGACACTTATAGGAATAGCCCAATGAATTGATTGGAAAGAATAACTTTGAGGTGGTTTCGTACCCTACCATAATCTATTCGTTTGTTCTCCGCTATTAGTGACTTTGGAGTGACTCTTTGTTGCATGTTGAGGGATAGTTATATGATCCAATTATGTTATTATTATTGAGAGGACTTGCACTAGTGAAAGTATGAACCCTAGGCCTTGTTTCAACACATTGCAATACCGTTTACGCTCACTTTTATCATTCGTTTCCTTGATGTTTTTATATTTTCATATTACAAAAACTATTATCTACCATCCATATACCACTTGTATCACCATCTCTTCGCCGAACTAGTGCACCTATACAATTTACCATTGTATTGGGTGTGTTGGGGACACAAGAGACTCTTTGTTATTTGGTTGCAGGGCTGCTTGAGATAGACCATCTTCATCCTACGCCTCCTACGGATTGATAAACCTTAGGTCATCCACTTGAGGGAAATTTGCTATTGTCCTACAAACCTCTGCACTTGGAGGCCCAACAACGTCTACAAGAAGAAGGTTGTGTAGTAGAAATCAGTCTTTGGAAGCATCGGTAGTCCATTATAAAAGATATCAAGTATTTCATTTTCTTGAGAGGATGATCAGGCAAAGCACTAAGTAATCGGAGAAGCCTCCCCCAAGCTTGTGGGAGACTCTCTTCTTCAATTTGCACAAAATTATATATTTCCCTTAAGGCAGCTTGTTTCTTATGAGCAGGGAATATTTAGCAGAGTAATAATAAATCATATCCTGGGGACTACGCACACAACCAGGATCAAGAGAATTAAACCATGTTTTAGCATCACCCTTTAATGAGAACGGAAATAACTTAAGGATATAGTAGTAACGAATTTTTCCCGGTTAGTGAACAGGGTGGCTATATCATTTAATTTAGTAAGATGTGCTACAACAGTTTTAGATTCATAGCCATAAAAAGGATCAGATTCAACCAAAGTAATTAACTCTGGATCGACAGAGAAATCATAATCCTTATCAGAAATACAGATAGGTGAAGTAGCAAAAGCAGGGTCATATTTCATTCTAGCATTCAAAGATTTTTCTTTCAGCTTAGCAGTTTCTTCATCCTTAACATAACCCTCAGGCACAATAGGCAATTCATATCTAGGGGGAGAATCTTCATCATCACTTTCATCAATATTATCAGTTTCAATAATTTCATTCTCTCTAACCCTTGCAAGTTGTTCATCTGGAAATTCACCTAATGGCACAGTATTATCAAGCATAGAAGTAGTTTCATCATAAGCATCATGCATAGTAGAAGTGGCATCATCGATAACATGCGACATATCAGAATGAATAGGAGGAGTAGGTGTCACAAGTTTACTCATAACAGAAGGTGAATCAAGTGCAGAGCTAGATGGCAGTTCCTTACCTCCCCTCGTAGTTGAGGGAAAAATCTTGGTTCTTTCATCTGTCAAGTTCCTCATATTGATCAACAGATATAAATCCCAAGTGACTCAAAGAATAGGGCTATGCTCCCCGGCAACGGCGCCAGAAAATAGTCTTGATAACCCACAAGTATAGGGGATCACAACAGTTTTCGAGGGTAGAGTATTCAACACAAATTTATTGATTCGACACAAGGGGAGCCAAAGAATATTCTCAAGTATTAACAATTGAGTTGTCAATTCAACCGCACCTGAAAGACTTAATATCTGCAGCAAAGTATTTAGTAGCAAAGTAATATGGAACTAACAGTAATGGTGGCAAAAGTAACAATATTCATTTTGTAGTGATTGTAACAGTGGCAACGGAAGAGTAACTAAGCAAAGATCAATATGTGAAAAGCTCGTAGGCAATGGATCAGTGATGGATAATTATGTCGGATGCAATTCCTCATGCAACAGTTATAACATAGGGTGACAGAAAATTAGCTCCAATTCATCAATGTAATGTAGGCATGTATTCTGAATATAGTCATGTGTGCTTATGGAAAAGAACTTGCATGAAATATTTTCTCCTACCCTCCCGTGGCAGCGGGGTCCTATTGGAAACTAAGTGATATTAAGGCCTCCTTTTAATAGAGTACCAGACCAAAGCATTAACACTTAGTGAACATATGAACTCCTCAAACTACGGTCATCACCGGGAGTGGTCCCGATTATTATCACTTCGGGGTTACCGGATCAGAACACATAGTAGGTGACTATTGACCTGCAAGATAGGATCAAGAACCCACATATATTTATGAAAATATAATAGGTTCAGATCTGAAATCATGGCACTCGGGTCCTAGTGACAAGCATTAAGCATAGCAAAGTCATAGTAACATTAATCTCAGAACATAGTGGATACTAGGGATCAAACCCTAACAAAACAAACTCGATTACATGATAAATCTCATCCAACCCATCACCGTCCAGCAAGCCTAGGATGGAATTACTCAGCACGGCGGTGAGCCTCATGAAATTGGTGATGGAGGAAGGGTGATGATGACGATGGCGACGTATTCCCCTCTTCGGAGCCCCGAACGGACTCCAGATCAGCCCTCCCGAGAGAGATTACGGCTTGGCGGTGGCTCCGTATCATAAAACGCGATGAATCATTCTCCCTAATTTTTTCCCTGAACGTGAATATATAGAGTTGGAGTTGAGGTCGGTGGAGCCTCAGGGGGCCCACGAGACAGGGGGCGCGCCACAGGGGGTGGGCGTGCCCCCACCCTCATGGACAGGGTGTGGCCCCCCCCCGGTGTTGATTCTTTCGCCAGTATTTTTTATAAATTCCAAAAATATTCTGCGTGAAGTTTCAGGTCATTCCGAGAACTTTTATCTGCACAAAAATAACACCATGTCAATTCTGTTGAAAACAGCGTCAGTCTGGGTTAGTTCCATTCAAATTATGCAAGTTAGAGTCCAAAATAAGGTCAAAAGTGTTTGGAAAAGTAGATACGATGCAGATGTATCACCGGCCTATGGCCCCGCACCGCACGGCGTTTCCATACGTTGCCGGTGACCGTCGGCGTCGTAGGCCTTGCCGAAGCCGGCTTCGCCTCTCACATTGATGACATGATGGTACACTCCATCCGCAAGTTCACCGCTGTCAAGAAGCACATGGACGACCTTGTCGTACTGCTCCAGCTCGCGCGCCCAGGCTCCTCGTTGCCTGCCATCCTCATCGGCCTCCATGGTGATAAACTCTTTCAAGCCCTGGTGTCCCTACAGGTGCTGGAGGTCGTGACGAAGAATGTGCACCTCGAGGCCGCGCTCGCCGTGCAGCGCCTCACCATGCAAGAAACCGTTGACATGCACATCCACGTCTATCAGGAAATCATCTACATAGGCCACTACAAGGCCGGTGAGGACAAAAAGACATTGGCCTTCTTCCAGTGGCTGGAATCTTTGGACGCCATTGTTCAGAAGCACGTCGACCTGGCCACAAAAGCCGCTGCTACTTAGCCGCCGTTTGGTGGGCCGGCGCCCTTAGTCGAGGAGGTGGACGTCGTCGATGGATGCATCTCTTCTTCTTGCATCATGTAACCAACACTGCATCACCTCGTGGCCTTAATGTTTTATTAGTATAGTACTCCCCCCCGTTCCCAAATATAAGTCTTTCTAGAGATTCCAGCAAGTGACTACATACGGAGCAAAATGAGTGAATCTACACTCTAAAATATGTCTACCTACATCCGTATGTTATATTCCATTTGAAATATCTAAAAAGGCTTATATTTAGGAACGGAAGGAGTATATGGCATTTTTATTCTAGTCGTAATGTTTTCACTATGAGGTTGGGCCGCAGTTGAGCAAACCGACCATGGGCAATTCCCCACCCCGCCCACCGGGCATCGGCTGAGTTTAGAATTAGAAGAGAGAAACTAGGGAGAAGAGCTAGCTGTAGCATGGACGCTGTTGTCAGATGGGACTCGTGTTGATAGAATAGGAGTATTGAGCACTTGTACCTCTTTTTTTGAGGGAAAAAGTAGCCGTATGTCTAGTACCACTAGTTGGGTGCGTGCGACCTATACATGTCATCACTTTAGGTCTCCTTTTCGAACCGCAGCTACGCTTCACAGTACATATTTTTTCACGCATTTATCCTCCTATATGTACTCATAGGCTATTTCCTCATGCTCCCTTTCGTCGACATGTCGGACATAGAGCATCTGGGTCGTAGTGCATGAACGACTCGGAGCATATGCCGGGGTACTTTACATTTCAGACCTCATGAATTACATGCAAACCCCCCGCAGAAGAATAAATAAATTAATTAATTACTACATGAAACCGGATTATTTTCATATAAACCGGAGCACGTTCATTAAATTTTGGACATAACACGTTTATAAAAAACAAACGGACCTAAACCAGTCTAAGGGCCTCTTTGATTCACAGGATACTGAAAACACGGGAATGGGGAAAGTATGATGGCGATGAACCGAGACAAGGAGAACTCTAACTCAGTTAGAGGTTAGAGTTAGATTCTAACCCTGAACTAACTCTAAAGCAAAGAGGTGTATGGATGGCAGGGTTAGATTGACAATAAATGCTCTTTCTCAATCATTTGACTACTTTGAACCCTATTTCCTGCCGGATTTGGTGTGGTCGGCTCTTGTGTGACCTCCTCCAGCTCACAATTGACATAAAGGAACCATCTTTACAAATCAAGCATGCAAAACATGATAAATTTTACTTTGTCCATACAAATGAGATATCCCACTTAAACATACAAGTCATCAATCAAGCTTCACAAAAAAATACACTCCATGAAACAAAGCATGAGCTAACTCATCACGGAAGTCATTCAAGACAGGGAGGGAGTCCGGAGCCCCTCACGCACCCAGGGAGGAGCTCGTCATCATTGCTCTGGAGGAAGGCTCTGTAGAGCCCAAGCCCCGGGAACCCCTCCGACGTCGGCGCTTGCGAGTTGAGGTCGACACCGGCATGGGTAGCAGGGCCGCTTGCCGACGACTGAGAACCGAATCATTGGGCCTCTAGAAATAATGCAAGCCTGAAACTGAAATACCTAGAAAGGTGAACTGAATCTTTGGGCCTCTAGAAATAATGCAAGCCTGAAACTGAAATACCTAGAAAGGTGAACTGAATCTTTGGGCCTCTAGAAAGATTTATTACCTCCTCAAGCAGCATCAAACAATTCCATGCGTGCACCACAAATCTATACCAAGTTTAATCAGGATCTACTTTTCCAAATCCGAATTAGCACTAGAGCGAGCAAGATCTATGATATGGCTATGAGACAGAGAAGGAACGAACAAACTCACCCTTCTCATGACCTCCCTGGTAGATGCGCTGCCGCCGCGCACGACAGAGGGAGAAAACGACCAGTGAAGGGGGAACGGGGCGAGCTTCGAAGGCCGGAGGGAGAGGGCGCCCGGAGGCCGGAGGGAGAGGGCACCCGGAGGAGAGAGAGGGCTAGCGGCGGAGTGGCGCTTGGGCGGGCGGCCCGATGGGGAACAAAGAGGCGTCGTGCGAGGGGGCGGAGGGAGCGATCTGGTGCGGGCAAGGGAGATTTTTTGGTTCTCTTTTAGTGGGCCCGAGGAGAACTAACCAATGAGAACCTCTCCACCAGGCTAGTTTTTTTAGCTGGGTTAGAACAAACTAGCTCAAACTAACCCCTCCTGTTTGGATAATTTGAGGCTATTTCAACCCAAACTAGCTCTAACTCAGGGATCCAGACAAAGAGGAGTAGTACTGTACATGCTATAGTCTAGACCGTAGCACATTGTTTTCTACTGCTGGTTCACTGGGTTGCCGTGGTTCACACTGCTGGTTCACTGGGATGCCGTGGTTCGCACTCCTCTGACGTGAGTAGTAGTACTAGTATATACCGCATGATTCTTTGCTCCTTCTTACTACATACTTCGCCAACATGTGGGAGAGCCAGCATCCGGGTCGACGTGGCATGCACCAGATTAGAGTGCAGAATGGAAGGGGGCATCACCCCGGTCGTAGCACCAGTAATTCATGACTATAGTGAGTAGTCATATCATAAGTCTTTCCAGCAGTAACGCGTCGTCAAATCGCATAGACCGACCTTTCTAGCAGTAAGTTGAATCCGCTACTCCCTCACCCTCCTCGCCTCTCTATCAAACTGCCTACGCAAAAACTGCCACGCGTACTGCCCAGGAAAAGCCCTGCCCTCAACTTTTAACTACGCGAAAATAGTTCGAGCTTGTTCGTTCTATATAAATACTAGTACTGTATGTTTATTCACTCGTGGGGTTGTACAATGAATGGAGGGCCGGGGAGCACAAGTGAACAATACTACTAGTAGTAGTAAGTAGGAGTCGTACAGTTAGTCACCTTAAATAGAGAGTTTCTTTTCTTTAATGCCACGTACACAAATTGAAATGCTTGTTGTGGAGAGAAAAAGATAATCACTCCACTATATATGTATGCAAGGGCCTAAGCGCTTGCTTTACTAGGGTTTCTCTCTTCATTCTCTCATCCTCCATATCTAAACAGGACAGCGGTAGCAACATTTTCTCTCTGCTCACCGCTGGTCACAGATCCGGCCGGATCCCTTCGGCCGGGGTGTGTATAGGACTAAAAGGTGCATCGTTCACGCGGTCATCGCCGGCGAGGGAGGAAACCCACAGCTGCCGACGGGGCCCGATCCTCTGCCCATCCCGTTCTCTCCGACACAGCGCTGACTCGGGAGGTCCTCCAACCCTTCTTCCTCCCTGTCGTATTGTGCGCAGATCGGACCTGCCGCCGCTGACATCCCGACGACCCTCAGGTACAAGTTCTTCGAAAGCGGCCTTGCTCTACTGCCCCAGCTCCCCACGTGTCGACATGTGCATCTTTTTCTACTTCCGTCATCTCTTCCAAATCCACCTAAATTTTTAGTATTATTAGAGGTAAAGCTACTTCATGCATTCAAATCTAGGACTTGGTTCAAACAACGAAGAAAGGGGAGAAAGTCGTAGCATGAATCTAGGACTTGATTCAAAGATGAAATAATAGGGGGGAAGTAGTAGAGACCGGATATCCAACCGGACTATTGGTTGAAAAGGGAAATAATGGGAAAACTCACTACAAACTGGATAAGGAACATATCTATTATTGGTTGAAAAAAGGATAGAATGTGGCGGCTGGTGGACAAGTCAACAGAGTATGTCTAGGATTAGATTTGCTGCCCTCACATAGTAAAAGGTCTCTAGGATTAGATTTGCTGCCCTCATATAGTAAAAGGTCTCCAGGATTATATTTGCTACCCTCACATAGTAAAAGGTATCCAAGATTAGATTTGCTGCCCTCGCATAGTAAAAGGTCTCCGGGATTAGATTTGCTGACCCCACATAGTAAAAGGTCTCCAGGATTAGATTTGCTGCCCTCTCATAGTAAAAGGTCTCTAGGATTAGATTTGATGCCCTCGCATA
Source organism: Triticum urartu (assembly GCF_003073215.2). Taxonomy (NCBI): domain Eukaryota; kingdom Viridiplantae; phylum Streptophyta; class Magnoliopsida; order Poales; family Poaceae; genus Triticum; species Triticum urartu. Next base: position 397,455,428 of record NC_053022.1, on the reverse strand, counting down.
GTAAAAGGTGTCCAGGATTAGATTTGCTATCCTCACAGAGCATGAACAAACTTGGCATAACCACTTTGTGCCTCCTTGTAGGTACATTGTGCCGATGTGTCCACTGTTGCATGTCCTCATACCAACCTTTTGTTGTTGTTAATGTAAGGGCGCATGTAAAATGAAGCGATCACACTGTTACCTTAAGGACATGTCTAACCCGTGTTATTGTTAATCTAATGCCTCCAATGATACGATGCAATTAAACTGTGTTACAAATGGTACTCCTGCTGTTTTCCCCAGTATGAAAAGTAAGTTGCTTCTTTACGCTGCTGAGTGACCTGGTGTCCCCACAGTACCATGCCCTTAAACCAACTCTTTAGCTGCTATTGATTTACTGTATCTGGTAACCGAGCAATGCCATCATTAAAGTAATCACATATTTGACGAATGTCATAGTTGATCATAATGCTTTCAGTAACATGAAGCATTGCCGACGTTTTAAAATTTCTACTATCCTTGCGTGATTTCCATGAACATAATTAAGATGCTTCTTTTCATTTCGTGTATGTTTCATATATTCTTATTGACTAGCAATTGTTTACTTTCTATCTTTTGTGTAGATAGGGATATCCATTTCACCTTGTTGCTATTGTGACCTTTAGGTGAACTGCACAAAACACTTCTTTTGGAATGAGTGTCTTGTGCAGTTCAACTAAAAGTCACGTGGGAAACATCTCTCAATTTTGGTGGAACTGCACAAAATGGCGATTGGAGTTAACAAAATCTCCATCAAATTCTGCTGGTAATCTCGTGCAACATTTTATTAGCTTCTGCAAGATGAGCCGTCACTGTCACGACAATGGCACTTTATTTTAGTGGAACTGCACAAAAGGATAAGCAAATTATAGTTGCACCTTACATGAGTAGGACAGCCAACCTTAATGTTGATGAATTTTAGTGCAACTACTAAAGAAGAACATGCCAGCTCACGAGAGAAAGTACTTCTTGCTAGCTGAACGATGCAATCTTTGCTTCATTTCAGGTGAACTGCGGAAAAAGGCGCATGAATTGAATCATGGAACTCTAGGCTGGCCTCATCCGAGGAGTTGTAGGTTCACCACATCGAGTCGTGGCGGCATAGGGCCCCTCACACCGGCCAGTACTGTCCTTTATCAACATGACTGTGCTTTGTCATACTGTGCTAATGTTCTATTTTTTAAATAAAGCTATTCTATCACAATCTTTTCTCATTTTGGAAATAAAGTTTGCTTCAACTAGTGCCACTATTATTGTAATCATGCTCTTTCTTATCTATGCAAACATGAATACTCAATTACAGATGTTGTGATGGTCAAGAGCATTCGCCAAGTTCTTGGATTGTATGACACGGCTAGCCAAGATGGATTTAATCCCAATATTCAGTTTATCAAAAGGCTCTAATGGGTTGGTTCTGAATCTTGCAAGATGGGAATCAATGAGATGTGTAGGCATCTTCGTTGTACTCATTGTTTGAATCTTATTTGTTGGTTCTAAATCTTGCAAGGTGGGAATCAATGAGATGTGTAGGCATCTTTGATGTACTTATTATTCGAATATTATTTGTTGGTTCTGAATCTTGCAAGCTGGGAAACACGGCATGATGATGCAGATGACATCAACCATAAAAAAAGTTCAAACCTTGTAGTATTATCTGTGTGAAAGTGCGACAAATGTGCTAATCGTGTGCGTCCTAAGAATAATAAGTCTAATTGTTGTGCATGTTGATCCTATGGCACTGATAGAACGAGCCAATGCATTGCTTGTTTTAAGAATAAATTTCTATTAAAGCTAATTAAATTTAAGTAAAGTGACCACTAGCACTTGTTATTACAGTACTAATACAGACCCGCTCGTGAACCGACGTGTGGCCGTAATAGGTTTCTTAATGGAGGCGTTTGAATGCACCGAGGGTGCATGTTCTGCTGGGTGTGCGGTGGGCGAGGGAGGGGTAGTAACTGTTGTCGCCTGTACACACTCAGTTTACTATTGAATCTAGTTCCCCAAGAGCTGAAAAATGAACTGTCGCCGCCTATCGACTCGTTCACTTGAAGAGACTCCAATGGCGATCTAAGGGGTGAGCCTGCTGGATATGGACTTCAGCAAGCAGTTCACCTTTGAGTTTGCCGTTAAGTCCCATGGCTGCAGCAAGTTGAATGTGATGTACACCAACGATCTAGACCGGTGAAGCTCTGCCTCGCCGAGTTCAAGCAGTACCTACAGGACGAGAAAGCACAAGGTCGCAGGACTAGACCTTGTGCCCATCCATTCGTCTCCTGATAGGGACCAGCGGATTGTGGTCACCCAGGTATGCTTGCGGGATGATGTTCTCGTCTACCACTGTTGTAGGGCCATCAGAGATTCTGGAGCATTCGCCCGTTTCATCGGCAGCGCCGACTGCACCTTCGCTAAGGTGGAGAGAAGGAAGAACGCGACGATTCAACCATCTGGTTCAACAAGCTTGTCGACATCCAGAAGCAATACAAGATCATCGGCAACGGGTAGGAGAAGGACACCGTGGTTGACCTCGCTGAGACCATCATCGACCCCTGCTACACCAACATGAAAGAACACAACGATACCAAGGACCTGAACACGTGGGAGGTACCTCTGAATCTTGTCTACATAACCTACGCGGCCAAGGACGCATACGCATGCTACGACATATATAGGCGGATTTTGGACATGAGGGCGTGTTTTCTTCCCGTAACCGACGAGTACACGGACAGCTGCAGCGTCATGATCAAGCGTTCCAGGAAGGTCTAGATGTTGTACTTTATCTGTTTATAAGCATCTTTATCATCTGAGTGTTTCATGCATTAGTCTATGTGTCGTAATTATCTGTTTTGTCTGAAATATTTCTTCTAAGAACTCATTAACATGTTTGCTTTTTGTGTCTATTTGCTTATGTATGTAACTAGTTCACTCTTCCGTTTCAAAAAAACTAGTTCACTCGGTTGCCGTGCTTTGAATCTCCTTCCTCCCAATGTATTCCCCTTCTTAGGTGGACCCAGCAGATCTCGTACACAGACATATGGGACCAACCACCTATCCATTTGTATTTCTTTATTTTGTTCAATCTTTCGCCCTCTTCCTATACAGCGGCTGGCCATCATAGCCTATGGCATTAGCCAGGCCATCCCTCTACTCCCGCACATTGTCTGGCGGCGGCAGCTCCACCGGCCAACCCTGCACCCGAACAAGTCAACCCTCGTACTCCCCTCCGCTTGCATCTTCCCCCGCTCCGGTTCGTTCAGTCTTACGTCTCGATGTCATCCTCTGCCTTGCTGCTCTCACCGCGGCGCCACTGTCTATCATTCCCAACATGGTCAGCAAAACAAGAGGAATCGGGAGACAACTGTTCGTCGAGAGGCTGACAGTCCCGGGCCCACCAGGTCCATGGCTGAGGTTTTGTTGTTTAACATGGGCAGCCCACGACATGTTTCAACGTTTTTTGGATCCAATAGGTATCAAGCGGCCTCTGGGCCTCCCAACCTAGCTAGTCTATAACATCAGCAACCCAAGTTATGTTTGTTTTTCAAGACGACGCACAAATTAGTTCTATTTTTCTATAAGAATGCAAAACTGAACCTATGTTTTCCCTTCTATAATAGTACATATATATATATATATATCTTATTTTATTACATATGTATATATAATAGAAACAACATAAGGTTCCGTTAAACCAGTCATTTGTCCAACCATTTTATAGACCTTCTCACTTCCTTTATTTTTCATTTTCATTAATCCTATATCTAAATTTTCTCCCACTTTCTTTTTCGATGTAAACTGAGTTTTCTCCCAGTACTTTTCGCTAGAACCAACTCAATTGTCCCACGTCTAGCCTAAAAAAAAGAATACCCCATGTCCTATTAACTCCTCAAATTAAAATGATATTTAATTTCGTAAATTGAAAGTTCTTACAAAATAATAATAATTGTTTATATATAACTCGGCAAGTTAACTCCTAGTGATTGTGTACATAAGCTTGCAAAGATTTTACTGACCAATGCAGTAATAGACGTGCAATCATGTGTTTATGTTTTTATAATATTTCTTCGTCCAACCCAACATGATATTTTCACCCAGCCCAGCAAGTCCACGGATTTCCAGAAAAATGCAACTGGGCTTTAAATTCTACCATATATATAAACGAGATGCATAGATGCTACATCATTGTTTCACCCAGCCCACCAAATGGACTAAAAAACAAATGGACTGGCTGACATGTGGGCCAGTAGGTCGAAGCCTAAGCAAGGCATTGGATTTGCATCCAACGGCTGACATTCTTCTTCGATCTCTCGTCTTCTACCCCCAGTGCTACCGGGACCGCCTGCTCCAGCCTCCGGCGTCCAGCGGCGTTGTTTTGCGTGCTTCACAGTGAAACGCTACCCCGCCGACGGCCAGGCCATCCCTCCACTCCGCACCTCCTGTTATTCTCCGCCGAGTGTAGGCCCACCCCACACCCGAACCAGTCAAGTTTCCCACTCCTCTCCGTCTGCGACTCCACTGCTGCGTCTTCCCCATCTCTGGGTCGTTCCAGTCTGGGGCCTCGCCGTCGTCCACTACCTTGCTATGCTCGACGCGGCGTGGTCAACAAATGAGAGTCATCAGAAGAGGATTGTACGTGGAGAGCCTGACGGCTGGGACCCACGAGGTCCATGGTCGCACGCAAGGAAAGTTCCTCCTTATTAAGCTGTTTCTGCCCCCTGACAGCTGGGACCCACCGGCTATATATTCGCACGAAAGGAAGTGCCTCCTTGTTATGAAAAAACTATTCCTCCCGATGACAGTTGGGACCCGGTGGATTTGGTGGCTGACTTGTGGGCCTACTAAGCAGACGTGTACGCAGGGCATTGTCAACTTAATCAACAAATGATTCTAGTAGTTGGACCGTTGGATGTTAATCCAACAGCCTTGCTCCTTCTTCAACATCTGTTCTTGCTCCTGTCTCCCGTGAGCAGCACCGCGGCAGTGCTGTCGCGCACCCGAACCAGTCAAGTTTCCCACTCCTCTCCATCTGTGACTCCATTGCCGCGTCTTCCCCATCTCCGGGTCGTTCTAGTCTAGGGCCTCGCTGTCATCCACCGGCCTTGGTGCGCTTGGCACGGTGTGGTCAACGAACGAGAGTCATCGGAAGATGACTGCACGTGAGAGGCTGAAAGTGGGGACGCACCATGCCCATGGACGCATGCATGCAACTGCATCCGTTTTACCCTAAAAATAATGTTTTCTCCACCTGACTGCTGGGACCCACCAGCTACCTCTTTGAACACAAGTAAGTGCCTCCTTATTACTCACAAAATAAAAATGATTCCTCCCCCTAACAGCTGGGACCGAGCAGCTATATCTTCGCACGCAAGGAAGTGCGTCCTTATCCTCCCTGGCGGCTAGGACCCACCCGGTCAAAGCGTATGTAGCGTTGTCTGTCTAGTCGCGAACATATACGTACATACTGGTCGATCGGTCTCTCCGCAAGTATGAACCATGGCCGAGTAAGTAGTGGCACATGTCATAGTAGAGCCCCCCACGTAGCAGTTCAGGTTGTCCCATCTAAACCGTGTACACGTACATACAGCCACACGCCAAAAAATACGGCCACGTACATACATACGGGCCGGGTCTTGAACGCCTACTCGCGTGTACGTATAGCCAGGTCTCGTGTACATGGTTGGGTCGGAATGGAGAAACTGCGTCGTCGTGTTCATGGGGAGGCAACGGAATGCGTCGTGTTCATCGGGAGGCAACCGAATACGTCATGTTCATCGGGGCCAACCAGCTTGGATGGAACATCTGATAGAAACGAGGCCTGGCGTACCGCAGAACGGAGGAAACGGCCTTGTGTTCGACTGGCCACGGTCAAAACGGGATCCTGTTCATCGGGAGGGGTTTGGCGTACCGCAAAACGGAGGAAATTAACTTCTCTTGGACCTCCTATGGTCGAAACGAGGTCATGTTGATCGGGAGGTGTGTGGCATACCACAAAAGGGAGGAAACAGACCTGTGTTGGAGCGCTACGGTCGAAACGAGGGTCCTGTTCATCAGGAGGGGTGTGGCGTACCACAAAACGGGACTCCACGGCATATTGTTCATCTCCACCATCGACCTCCTCCAGCCTCCACCTGCGACTGTTCATCCATGGGCTCCAGTTCATCCAGCCTCCACCGCTCCTCCACCGGATACTGTTCAACCAGCCTTCTCCATGGGGTCGTGTTCAACCACCCCTCCACGGGATACTGTTCATCCAGCCCTCCACCGGCTACTGTTCATCCAGCCCTCCACCGGCTACTGTTCATCTAGCCCTCCACCGGCTACTATTCATCCAGCCCTCCACGGGGTCCTGTTCATCCAGCCCTCCACAGGGTCCTATTCATCCACCCCCAACCGGCTCGATCGGGGTCCTGTTCATCCAGCGGGAATGGCCTCTACTACCACGGGGTCCTATTCATCCAACCCCCACCAGGAAATGTTCATCCAAACCTCCCCAACAATGATCACTGTTCATCCAGAGGCAGCATCGATCAGCTTCAGTTAGCAGCAGTAGCGAAGGAATCGCTCGATCGAGTTCAGTTAATAGCCATCAATCGATCGATCGGGTTTAGTAACGTGTAGCCTGCAGTGCAATCGCTCGGGTCCAGTAGGCGAACGCCTCGCTTGGGTTCAGCTAGATCCCAATGCCTCGCACCCACATGCGCGTACGTGTACGAGAGAAACACGCATCGCTCAGCCCCGACCACCCACCGTAACCGGGAACTCCTCGATATTTTCCTCGCCCTCGCTTCTACCATGGTTTTTTCCGTCATGCACGGCCCAAAGAATGTCATGTAGCTGCATCTCCGGCCCGCCCAGGACGAAAAGCCCATTTTCTATCATGATTTTTTGTCATAGAAGTAGGAGCCCACCACATCTATGATGATACCGGGACTTGTCACAATTATCATCATAGAAGTGTCATAAGCATGACATAAAAAATTCGTTCGGCCCAAGATGTCACGGATGTGTCTTTTTTGTAGTGATATGATCACCTTTAAGAAGCTTATCAAGATTTCCCATGCCCACATGACCTATTCTTCTATGCGATAACCAACCTTTAGAAGATTTAGCAATCAAGCAAGTACGAGGTTGAGCTTTCTTAGTGAAATCAACAATGTATAGATCACCTCTACGAATACCGGTAAAGATCATATTATGATTATCTCTACGAAAAACTTGGCAATCTATTTCAGTAAATAGAACATTGAAACAGAAGTCATCTAGTCTAGATATGGAAAGGAGATTGTAACCAAGGGATTCAACAAGCATAGAGTTTTGGATAGAGCTATCATGGGAAATGGTAACCTTACCAAGGCCAAGTACCTTACCCTTGGAGTTATCTCCAAAAGTGACATACTTGCGTGGACCATCATTCTTAGCAAGCTCACGAAACATGTCCTTGTCTCTGGTCATATGATCAACACATCCACTATTGAGAATCCATTCCTTTCCTCCGACCATGTAACCACGAAGGTTAGTCATAAATGAAAGTGTCTCATCGACTCATCAAGATCAAAGTTACAATCATCATCCTCATCATAATATCCATGCTCAACATCATCATGTGAATGATCATCACCTAGAGAGAGTGATTCATTAGATTTATGACCATGAAAATGTGCATGTTTATGAATTCTAATAGTTTGTGAAATGATGCTACTAATGGCTCCAACATTTCCTTTGGCACGCATAAGATCATGGAGCTCAAATAGACATTCATCAGATTTAGGATCACTAGGATCCATATTTTGAAAAGCAATGGACTTTTGAAGAATCTCATCTAGATTTTTCAAGGAATAGTTTGGAAAGCGCTCCTCAAGATATTTCCATGTAGTATAAGCACATTCAAATGTAGGCAAGCATATAAGCAAATTTCTAGGCAATCCTCTAATGATAAGATCAATAGTTCCAAGATTGTGGGTCATGTCAAGATACTCATCGGGGGTAGGATGCAAAGGATCAATGGGGGGCACATAAGGGCTAGTAATATACTTTTTCAAGTCATATTCATTGAAAATATCAAGCATCTCATTCTTCCAAGAATTATAGAACTCTCCGTCAAGCATAGGCACTCTACGTTTAATACTCCCGATCATAGACTCATCCATCTTACTCCAATGGAGACACGAAGATTTTTGGCGTGGTTCTGATAGGTGGTGCTATCGTACATCCACGTTAATGGAGACTTCAACCCACGAAGGGTAACGGTTGCGCGAGTCCACGGAGGGCTCCACACATGAAGGGTCCACGAAGAAGCAACCTTGTCTATCCCACCATGGTCATCGCCCATGAAGGACTTGCTTCACATGGGTAGATCTTCACTAAGTAGGCGATATCCTTGCCCTTACAAACTTCTTGGTTCAACTCCACAACTTGTCGGAGGCTCCCAAGCGACACCTAACCAATCTTGGAGAAACCACTCTCCAATAGGTAATAGATGGTGTGTTGATGATGAACTCCTTGCTCTTCTACTTCAAATGATAGTCTCCCCAACACTCAACTCTCTCTCACAGATTTGGATACGGTGGGAAGATGATTTGAGTTGAAAGCAACTTGGGGAAGGCTAGAAATCAAGATTCTTGTGGTAGGATTGGTATATCTTGATCTCAACACATGAGTAGGTGGTTCTCTCTCAGAAAATGTATGCTGGAAGTGTAGACACATTCTGATGGCTCTCTCATATATGGAGAAGGGGTGGAGGGGTATATATAGCCTCCACACAAAATCCAACCGTTACACACATTTGACCCAACTCGGTCAGACCGAATAGAAGAACTCGGTGAGACCGATTCAGTTCAAAATGTCAATGTTAGGAATCTTGGTGGGATCGACTGGAACAGCTCGGTGAGACCGATGTGCTAGGGCTTAGGGCAAACATTAGCTCGGTGGCACCAATTGCATCAACTGGGTGAGACCGAAGTGAAGCAATAGGGCAATAGAGAGAATGTCAAGCCAACTCGGTGAGACCGACCGCTATTTCGGTGAGACCGAAATAATTGCAACATGCAGCAGAGAATTGGCAAGGTCATCTCTGTGAGACCGAGATCCGTATCGGTGTGACCGAACTGTTAGGGTTTCTGGTAGTGGCTATGTCATATGATCTCGGTGGCTCCGGGTAGGAAGAATCGGTGAGGCCAAGTTGGAGTTTGGGGTTTTGACATATTTGGAATCATAAAGTGGTTGAGGGATTTGGAGCAATATCACTAAGCATTTGATCAAGCAAGCCATTAAGAAATATCACATCCCCTTTTAATAGTATTGACTTTCGTATGGACTCAATGTGACCTTGGATCACTAAAATAGAAATGAAGAGTCTGGAGGTTTTGCCAATATGTGTCCTTAACATTTTGAAGGGGTTCCACATCCTCTTGTCCTTTCCATGCCATTGTTGAACTTGTCTGAAATACACTAGATAAAAGCATTAGTCCAACAAGAGACATGTTGACATTAATTACCAAAATCACCCAGGGAGCACTTGTGCTTTCACTTGGTAAACACCACCCGCTGCCTGGATAATAGTCAGAGTGATAACTCACGGAGGCTCTTGGTGCGGCCTCCTCAGCCTATTGGGCAGCCTCGGCCGCCACGTTGTACTCGCGGGCCTCTCTCTCAAGAATTTAATATCTTCCTTTATTGTGAAAATCAAAAGAGAGCAGGTGTAGGCAAATTAACATGCACAATGGGTTTTTTATTGAACATCAAGTTGTAATTATAGCCTGTGGTTGTGACCTTAACGAACTTATGGTTCTTCATGGCCTCAAAGTCTAAGTACCGAGTAGGTAAAATGGGATCACTAGGCCAAGGTGACACACCCATCTTCTTAGCTACACTGGAGGCATAAATCCCACCATAAAAGTGGCCACTATCAGCATTATGTTGCAACCTCCGTGCAACGATTGCTCCAAGATTATAACGTTTAATTCCTGTTAGAGCAGTGTGTATGAGGCTCAAGTCAGGGGCACACAGTATGTTGCTATCCTGTTTACCCATGATGCATTTGTTATTAAAGAGTGCAAAGTAATGAATTGATGGGAAATGTATAATTTTTATTCTAGCTTGTGTCACTCCTCTATCCTCATCGTAATAGAGACTAGTCAAAAACGACTCATACTCAGATCTTGGTGGTTCGTCCAGTGAACCCTAATATGGAATTTTTACTTGCAACACAAAATGCTTCTAGAGGCATGGTGAAAGCATTATCATAAAGGCTAAATGAAACTCTAGACTCACGAGGATTTTTGGGGATATATCCCCGAGGTGTGACCCGCCCAGGAAGGGTCGGGTTACACCATTAGCAACTGATGGCAAAGGGCCCAAGAAAGCCCAAGAAGACAAGACATGAAGGCGGTGGTTCATAAGCAGGCTTATTGGAGGCCCAAGACCCGGAGGCGACTCAAGACCCTAAGGTGTGAGCCGCCTGATGATGACTTGCTCTGTAAGGCAAGGGAACTAGAACCAGGGTCGGTTACGTTGTGTGACCCAACCTGGACTCTTGTAAGCCATTGGACCTCGACATGTGTATATAAAGGCGAGACCAGGTGGCAGTGAACTCAAGAAAAAACTAATCGATAGCTAGGTCAAGCGTATTCGCTCCCTTGTAATAGAAACTCAAGCAATACAACTAGAAGCAGGACGTAGGCTTTTACCTCGTTGTGAGGGGTCGAACCTGGGTAAAACCTTTGTGTCCTTTGTCCCGTTCAACCCCTTTGAGCTAACCTATGTCGCGATGGGTCCACACCTAAGCCCTTTCACCAGGGCATCTGCCATGGAAAAACCACGATAGTTGGCGCCCACCGTGGGGCCAAAGCATGGTGGTTTCGACTTCTTGAAGGGCAACTTCTCAGGGATCAAAGGATACACCATGGGCCGGATAACTAAGAGTCGCCACAGCAAGATCTACATCGACGATGTTGATTGGGGCCCCGAGGCCGACTCAATCAAGTACGGGTACCGGGTCCCCTTTGGTGGAATTCACGTCTTCATCAGCAAGATCGACGAGTCAGAGCCTAAGCTGGACACCTGCACCGACATCATCGAGACGGCTCAGTGTGCGCGACCTGCTAGGGTTCAAACCGGCCAGAAGCACGCCTTTGTTGGCTTTGTTCATGGGGAGTATCTTGAGGAAGGGTCTGCATCTGGTGGAGATACAACCATCTACTCGGGTGATGAGTCCTCAACCGGATAAACTGAATCGATCTATCAGCTCCTGGATGGCGGGCTTGGGGGCTATTCCAATGGTGACAGTATTCCAGACCCCTATGAGCCGCCGAACAGGGCTGCTATTTTCATGACTGGTACGCAACCAATTATGAATTCGTCAACTGCTGCTACTATGACATCCGGTTCAACTGCTGCGGCGACAGCCGGGGCGAGCGGCTCAGTCCGGCCATCGGCTCAGGTCTTACCTGAGCTCCTGGGTGCCCTGGCGACCCTGTTGGCCACGGAGGTGACTCCGGCAAATCAAGCACAACATAGTGTAGAAGTGGCAAAGGTGCAAGATGAGGTGGCCAAAGCCCAAGAGGATCTTAATGCGGAGAATGCCAGGATGGTGACAGAGCGAGCCGCGATGGAGGCCGAGTCACAGCGGATAAGGGCAGAAGCTTTTCGTCCAAATCTGGATCAGAACGTGTCCAACGTTGTTCTTTGAAGGAGGCACCAGAGCCGCCTACCTTCGTAGTTTGAGGGGCGTAACACGCCCAGGGCAGGAGCGAGTAACCCGCTCGGTGTGACCCGGGCTGCTGAGGTGCCTGGGACCGGAGCGGTGGCTCAGCCTCGTATGCCAGACCTGCCTCATAGGGATCTGACCCCACCTCAATGGGTTCCAATACCTTCTGGCCATTACTCTAAACCGATGGATAATATGATTGCTGCAGCCACACGATTGGCGGCTATTCCGATGAAAGGCGAATCTCCAGCTGCGATAGAGACCTGGAATGTTGTGGAACTTGTCCAGACGACTGTGGCATAGCAGGCGGCTTACTCATACAGTCATGAGCGAATTCACTCAACACCTCACCAAAGTTGAAGTTACAGCCGGCGCATTGAGTTGCCGATGGTTTCAGCAGTGAATGGCTTCGTAACCCGCCTCGTAATGATGACCTGCCATGTGGACATAACCCGCCCCATGATGATCATAATGTTCAGGCCCTTGTGGATTAGGCTAGAGCCCATCGTGAGGTGGAATTGGCGGCTCAATTGGGGGGCTCATCAGCAGTTTCAGCTAAACCCTTCGGCTTCTATTGAGGCTAGGATGACTTCCAGGAAAGTTGGGGTGCCATGTCTAGTGTCATCTCCATGCAATGAACGTTTGCCCAAGGATTTTAAGGGACCTCGTAAGGTGCCTAACTACATAGCTGATCTTCCACCAGAGGCTTAGATCGAAAGCTATGAACTAGCTATGGAGATGATAGATGTTAATGATGTTGTATGTGCCAAATATTTCACAATGATGTTGGACGGACCGGCTCATACCTGGTTGAAAGGATTACCCGCCAATTCCATCAATTCATGGGTTGAGTTGAAGGTGTGTTTCATTCAAAACTTTAAGGGAACGTGTAAGCAGCCTCTGTCGGTTATTGACTTGGACAATTGTTTGCATCAGGAGGATGAGTCCGCCCATCATTGGGTTCGCCGGGTCTCAGCTATTATCCACTCATTGGATAGCATTGCGGCAGGCTCTGTTGCTCTCATTCTGGAGAAGAATTGTCACTTTACCCACCTTAAGCAGAAGCTTGGGCAGCTGAAACGTCACTGTAGTGACATGGGGGAGCTCATGGCGGCTCTCATTAAGTATGACGACTCTGATACTACCAAGGATCCTGGGTCTGATGAAGAAAAGTCCAACAAGGGAAAGAAGAGTGGTGATGATAAGGTTCAGCAGCAGGACGTGACCGGACATAATGTCACAACCAGGTGCTTCCTCTTAAGCTTGCGTTCGTTTTTCCCTTGAAGAGGAAATGGTGATGCAGCAAAGTAGAGTAAGTATTTCCCTCAGTTTTGAGAACCAAGGAATCAATCCAGTAGGAGACAATGCAACAAGCCACCGAATACCTACACAAACAAACACCAACTTGCACCCAACGCGATAAAGGGGTTGTCAATCCCTTCATGGTTATTTGCAAAATGAGATATGATATAGATGGATAAACGGTAAAGTAATATTTTTGGTATTTTTGGTTTATGGAGCGGAAAGTAAAAGATTGCAAAGAAAGTAAATCGGAAACTAAAAAATTGTAGATGGGAAACTTAAATGATGGAAAATAGACCCGGGGTCCATAGGTTTCACTAGAGGCTTCTCTCAAGATAGAAATTATTATGATGGGTGAACAAATTACTGCCGAGCAATTGATAGAAAAGTGCAAAGTTATGACGATATCTAAGGCAATGATCATGAATATAGGCATCCCGTCTATGTCAAGTAGACCGAAACGATTCTGCATCTACTACTATTACTCCACACATCGACCGACTCCTGCCTGCATCTAGATTATTAAGTTCATAAGAACAAAGTTACGCATTAAGTAAGATGACATGATGTAGCGGGATTAACTCAAGAAATATGATGAAAACCCCATCTTGTTATCCTCGATGGCAACAATACAATATGTGTCGGTTCCCCTTTTGTCACTAGGATCGAGCACCACAAGGTTGAACCCAAAGCTAAGCACTTCTCCCATTGCAAGAAAAACCAATCTAGTTGGCCAAACCAAATCGATAGTTCGAATAGACTTGCAAAGATATCAAATCATGCATATAAGAATTCAGAGGAGATTCAAATAATATTCATAGATAAGCTGATCATAAATCCACAATTCATCGGATCTCAGCAAACACACCGCAAAAGAGTATTACAGTGAATAGATCTCCAATAACATCGAGCAAAACATGGTATTGGGAATCAAAGAGAGAGAAGAAGCCATCTAACTACTAGCTATGGACCCGTAGGTCTGTGGTAAACTACTCACGCTTCATCGGAGAGGCAATGGTGTTGATGTAGAAGCCCTCCATCATCGAATCCCCCTCCGGAAGGATGCCGAAAAAGGTCCCTAGATGGGATCTCATGGGTACAGAAGGTTGCGGCGGTGGAAAAGTGGTTTCGTGGCTCCCCTGGAAGTTTTTAGGGTATATGAGTATAAATAGGAGGAAAATCTAGGTCAGGGGGTCACCAAGGGGCCCACAAGGTTGGGGGGCGCGCCCTACCCCCCTGGGCGTGCCCTCCACCCTTGTGGCCGCCTCGAGGCTCTTCTGACTTGCACTCCAAGTTTCTTGGGTGTCTTCTAGTCCAAGAAAAATCATCGCGGAAGTTTTATTCCGTGACTCCGTTTGGTATTCCTTTGGTGCGAAACTCTAAAACAAGGAAAAAAATAGAAACTGGCACTGGGCTCTAGGTTAATAGGTCAGTCCCAAAAATCATATAAAATAGCATATTAATGCATATAAAACATACAAAATAGATAATATAATAGCATGGAATAATAAAAAATTATAGATACATTGGAGATGTATCAAGCATCCCCAAGCTTAATTCCTGCTCGTCCTCAAGTAGGTAAATGATAAAAATAGAATTTTTGATGTGGAATGCTACCTAACATATTTATCCATGTAATTCTCTTTATTGTGGCATGAATGTTCAGACCTGTAAGATTCAAAACGAAAGTTTAATATTGACATAAAAACAATAATACTTCAAGCATACTAACAAATAATTATGTCTTCTCAAAATAACATGGCCAAAGAAAGCTTATCCCTACAAAGTCATATAGTTTGGCTATGCTCCATCTTCATCACACAAAATATTCAAATCATGCACAACCCCGATGACAAGCCAAGAAATTGTTTCATACTTTTGATGTTCTCAAACCTTTTCAATTTTCACGCAATACATGAGTGTGAGCCATGGACATAGCACTATGGGTGGAATAGACGGTGATTGTGGAGAAGACAAAAAGAAGGAGATAGTCTCACATCAGCTAGCCGTATCAATGGGCTATGGAGATGCCCATTAATAGATATCAATGTGAGTGAGTAGGGATTTCCATGCAACGGATGCACTTGAGCTATAAGTTTATGAAAGCTCAAAAAGAAAACTAAGTGGGTATGCTTCCAACTTGCTTGCTCATGAAGACCTAGGGCGTTTTGAGGAAGCCCATCGTTGGAATATGCAAGCCAAGTTCTATAATGAAAAATTCCCACTAGGATATGAAAGTGATATCATAGGAGACTCTCTATCATGAAGATCATGGTGCTACTTTGAAGCACAAGTGTTGCAAAAAGAATAGTAACATTGTCCCTTCTCTCTTTTTCTCTCATTTTTTTCTTTTTTTTGGGCCTTCCTTTTTTTTGGCATTTCTCCTTCTTATTTTTATTTCCTCACATGGGACAATCTATACCTACTAATAAAATAAATAGGTATTCTTAGTCCATTTTTCTATTTTATAGAAAACCCCCTAATGTTTCTGACATTAAACCCACAGTACATATGAAATATTTTTTAAAATACTCATATCTTCTAAACCGTAACTCTAAATTTAACATGTTATATATGAAATTTGATTAGAAAAATATGCAGAATCTAAATATGATGTTATTTTACTTGTTAGAAATTTAAAATATACTATCTAGGCTGCAATGTTAATCCACACCAACGCTTCCTCGCCTCTGGCCATCAGCAAAATATACTATCTAGGCTGCAATGTTAATCCACACCAACGCTTCCTCGCCTCTGGCCATCAGCAAAATATACTATCTAGGCTGCAATGTTATTCACCACACCAACACTTCCTCTCCTCTGGCCATCAGCCTGTCGCGTCGTTTACCATCCCCGATGGCGGTACGATCCTCTTTCCTCCCCCTACCTTTTCTGGGTAGGTGTGGTGCCAATATTAGCAAACGACCCAGTAGCCTACCAGCGCGCCACCATCGGCCTATTGGACGACGTGCACCACAACCTTTGTTGAGCCACTCCTCCCCGTAGGCGGTGAGTTCTGGCCAGATCAAGATGTGCCGCAGTGCCGCATCGTCCTCCACCGCCTGAACTGGGGTCAGCCTGTTGGACGATGCGCACCACAAGATCGTTTGTTTTTGTCATTTTTATTTACTCACCCGTAACAACACCCCATTCCAAACATGACATGAATAAATGCATGGTCACTTGCCCGCTTCTTTGTACAGATTAAATCTACATACAAGCCATATTGAAATGTAACACCTGTAGAATCTTAAACTACACTTTTATAGGTTAAGACCATCTTTGTTTGGGCCATAGCTACAAAGTCTCAGATTATAAACTATTTTTTGTAAATTAAGAAAGTGGTATTTTTTTCTCCCATTGCAATGCACGGGCCTTTTTGCTAGTGATATAATAATGAAGATCATCACACTTTCATTCACTTACCACTCGAAAATTGTAACTTGATACTAGAACAAAAATATGACTCTATGTGAATGCCTCCGGCGGTGTACCGGGATGTGCAATGAATCAAGAGAGACATGTATAAAAAATGATGAACGGTGGCTTTGCCACAAATACAATGTCAACTACATGATCATGCAAAGCAATATGACAATGATGGAGTGTCATAATAAATGGAATGGTGGAATGTTGCATGGCAATATATCTAGGAATGGCTATGGAAATGCCATAATAGGTAGGTATGGTGGCTATTTTGAGGAAGGTAAAGGTAATTGGTGGGTTTATGGTACCGGCGGAAGTTGTGCGGTACTAGGAAGGCTAGCAATGGCGGAAAGGTGAGAGTGTGCATAATCCATGGACTCAACATTAGTCATAAAGAAGTCACATACTTATTGCAAAAATCTATTAGTCATCGAAACAAAGTACCACATGCATGCTTCTAGGGGGATAGATTGGTAGGAAAAGACCATCGCTCGTCCCCGACCGCCACTCATAAGGAAAACAATCAAAAAACATCTCATGCTCCAACTTCGTTACATAACGGTTCACCATACGTGCATGCTACGGGGCTCACAAACCTTAACGCAAGTATTTCTCAAATTCACAACTACTTACTAGCATGACTCTAATATCACCATCTTCATATCTCAAAACAATCATAAGGAATCAAACTTCTCATAGTATTCAATGCACTCTATATGAAAGTTTTTATTATATCCCTCTTGGATGCCTATCATATTAGGAATAATTTTATAACCAAAGCAAATTACCATGCTGTTCTAAAGACTCTCAAAATAATATAAGTGAAGTACAAGAGTTCATCAATTTCTATAAAATAAAACCACTATCGTGCTCTAAAAAGATATAAGTGAAGCACTAGAGCAATTTTGCCTAGCTCAAAAAATATAAGTGAAGCACATAGAGTATCCTAATAAATCACGATTCATGCGTGTCTCTCCCAAAAGGTGTGTACAACAAGGATGATTGTGGAAAACTAAAAATCAATGAATCAAATCATACAAGACGCTCCAAGAAAAACACATATCATGTGGTGAATAAAAATATAGTCTCAAGTAAAGTTACCGATAGACGAAGACGAAAGAGGGGATGCCTTCCCAGGGCATCCCCAAGCTTAGGCCCTTTGACCCCCTTGAATATTACCTCGGGGTGCCTTGAGCATCCCCAATCTTAGGCTCTTGCCACTCCTTATTCCGTAGTCCATCAAATCCTTACCCAAAACTTGAAAACCTCACAACACAAAACTTCAATAGAAAATCTCGTAAGCTTTGTTAGTATAAGAAAATAAATCACCACTTTTGGTACTGTTGTGAACTCATTCTTTATTTACATTGGTGTAATATCTACTGTATTCCAACTTTTCCATGGTTCATACTGATGCGGCTTGAAGCTACGTCGGTATTTCCCCAAAGAGGAAGGGATGATGCAGCACAGCGACGGTAGGTATTTCCCTCAGTGATGAAAGCAAGATTATCAAACCAGTAGGAGAACCAAGCAACAACACGTAAACAATACATACACACAAATAACAAATACTCGCAAACCGATGAATTAAAGGGGTTTTCAATCCCTTTCAGGTAACGGCGCCAGAAATTGGCAAACGAACATGAATAAATTGTAGTAGATTGATAGATTGGACGCCAAATAAAATAAATGAGAATAAATTGCAGCAAAGTATTTTTGTATTTTTGGGATTAATAGATCGGAAAATAAAAGCAAAGTAAAATAGATCGCAAAGGCGAATAATATGAGAAAGAGACCCGAGGGCTGTAGGTTTCTCTAGTGGCTTCTCTCGAGGAAAATAGAAAACGGTGGGTAAACAAATTACTATTGGGCAATGATAGAACTTCAAATAATCATGACGATATCCATGTAATGATCATTACATAGGCATCACATCCAAGATTAGTAGACTGACTCCTGCCCGCATCTACTACTATTACTCCACACATCGACCGTTATCCAACATGCATCTAGTGTATTAAGTTCATGGAGAAACGAAGTAATGCAATAAGAACGATGACATGATGTAGACAATGTCTATTTATGTAGAAATAGACCCCATCGTTTTATCCTTAGTAGCAACGATACATACGTGTTGGATCCCCTTCTGTCACTGGGATCAAGCACCGTAAGATCGAACCAACTACAAAGCACCTCTTCCCATTGCAAGATAAATAGATCAAGTTGGCCAAACAAAACCCAAATATCGGAGAAGAAATACGAGGCTATAAGCAATCATGCATATAAGAGATCAAAAAAACTCAAATAACTTTCATGGATATCAAGATAGATCTGATCATAAACTCTAAGTTTATCGGATCCCAACAAACACACCGCAAAAGAGTTACACCATATGGATCTCCAAGAGACCATTATATTGAGAATCAAATGAGAGAGAGGAAGCCATCTAGCTACTAACTACGGACACGAAGGTCTACAAAGAACTACTCACGCATCATTGGAGAGGCGCCAATGGAAGTGGTGAACCCCTCCGTGATGGTGTCTAGATTGGATCTGGTGGTTCTGGACTCTGTGGTGGCTGGAATTGATTTTCGTAGACTCCCCTAGGGTTTCTGGAATGTTGGGGTACTTATAGAGCAAAGAGGCGGTGCGGGTGGCCACTGAGGTGGGCACAACCCACCGGGCGCGCCTGGGGGCCCAGGCGCGCCCTGGTGGGTTGTGCTCCCCTCGGGGCACCCCCAGGTGCTTCTCTAGCCCATTAGGTGTCCTCTGGTCCATAAAAATTCCACAAAAAATTTTGCTGCATTTGGACTTTGTTTGGTATTGATTTTCTATGATGTAAAAAACATGCAAAAAATAGCAACTGGCACATGGCACTATGACAATAGTTAGTACCAAAAAATAATATAAAATGATTATAAAACATCCATGATTGATAATATAACAGCATGGAACAATCAAAACTTATAGATACGTTGGAGACGTATCACATACCCCCCGATACTAGCCAAAGATTCATCAAAAATAAGTGTCGGGGATATGTAGCGACATATGCCAAGGGGTGGCTTATCATGGAGAGGGACAAGAGTACGTCGCTAGGCTCTAGAAGAGGGAGTGAGCGAGACCGCATACGCCTGCGAATTTTACCCAGGTTCGGGGCTCTCCGTGGAGATAACACCCCTAGTCCTGCTCTGTGAGGTCTCCTCATGATGACTATCATCAATAGAGTAGCTACAAGATTGCTCCTTGAGCTGTTCCGACTAGAGGAGGAAGAAGAGCAAGGCTAGCCCTAACTTCTCCTTCTATGGGTGTGTGTCTAATGGCTAGGGTTCTGAACCCTTTGCATGGGTGAGCTTGGGGGGGTTTATATAGGCCTACCCCCAAGTGGTACAATGGTAATCCGGCCAGGTGTAGGACCCGACCGTCAGTGTCTCTGGGCATCGGCTTCTCCGCCGGCTGCTGGGGCCCGCCTCTTGGTGGGTCCCGCCAACTGTCGTGTACTCGGCAAACAGGTAGGGGCCCGCCGCCTGCGGGTCATGCGGATTGCTTTATACTGTAGCCTTGCTACTGATGATGGAGGCTTTGTCGGGGGGAGCGTGGCTACAGTCCCGCCGCCTAGCGGGAGCTCACTGTAGCCACACCCCGTCTCATCTGGTTAATGGCACACAAACTTTGAGGGAAGGGAGGGCCGCCTTCTAGGAGTCGGCCCGCCCTTGATGCCGCTTGCTGGGGATTCGCCGCCTTCTGGTGGCTCGCGGACAAGTAGGGCTCGCTGTCTGCGGGCCATACCGACCGACCATCGTAGGAGCGTGGCTCCCTATGTCGTAGGTGGTGTCACGGGCTGCATGGCAACAGTGCCCCGCCGGGTGAGGGGTGTTCGCTTGGTACGCCCGCACTGTGGCCACGCTCAGCCCTAGATTCGGGGGTGGCAGGTTATACTATAGCCACGCCCCATCTCATCATAGTGAATGGGTGCAAAATTTGAGGTGGCGCAGGGCCGCTTGCTAGATGCCGGCTCATCACACACTCCGCCGCTTGTAACGCGTCGGGCAGAGGTGTTGGCCGCCCTCTGGCCAGGCGCTCAAGTCCCCCGCACCCCCAACCGGACTTCCGACTGGCTGGAGGCGGCCATCGGGCGCTCCGAGGCATGGAAGGGTGCCGCAGCTCGGGCGGGCACTCAGACGGCCTTGGAGTTCGTCAAGGCTTGGTATCCGGGGTTGTACCTGGACCATCTGGCCACCTTCCGGTAGGAGGCCGGACTGGAGCTACAGGCGGTGAGCCGGGATCTCACCCGTCGCGCGGCGGCACTCGCTGAGTACGCTGACACCTATGTCTTTGTCCCGAAGCTAGATGACGATGGCGCTGAGGTGCTGCCCAACTGGTTTGGGCTGGACCCAGAGGTGGGGGAGGATTTGGCGGAGGAGATCGCCTCCAGTGACGAGGGCGAGGACAAAGAGGACGAGGACGGCGAGGATATCGCGCCATACGACAGAGCGAGCAGCCGGCCTCAACCTAACCAAGCCTCGACCAGCGGGCCCCGTGATGCCGTGCCGACTCCCGCCGGCGCCGGCCAGGCCGAGACCCACTGGTCAGCGGCTCCACCACCTGGCGCCTCTGCCTCCACCGACCCGTCGGATCCGCCTGCTACTCCTCTGGCCTAGGTGGCCATTTTATCTTTCCTATTTTTGTAATCTCTTGAACGAACAAGTTAAATTCACGCAGTTCCACCCGCTAGGGGTGTTATTTCGAATTCTATTGAATGCTGGCTAAGAGCCTTTTGATATGTAAATAAGTTCATTCTCGCACATGCTTGTGCTCTTGCCGAGTTCTAGCTTGATTTTGCTTTTCTGTTCTTCTTGGCCTTTTCCTTTACCGCCTTCCTTTGACGGTCACCCTACCAGCCGAACAGCCGCTCTTTGGTCTGTGGCTGGGTCAAGGACTTGGCCGTTTAGGATAGACAAGTACTTCGGTCGCCTAGAACGTAGCTAGTCAAGCGAGAAGTCGTCCGGCCGGCTGCTCAGCAGCCGGACGATGAGGCGAGGAGCCGGCTTGGCCTATGCTGATGTCTTTCCTTAGTCATTTTTCATGTGGACATCATTTCCTGCCTTTAGATCTTGCCAGCCGAACAGTCGCTCTGCGAGCTGCGGCTTAAGGCAAGAGAGGGCTTTAGATGTCGGCACACTGCTTGTTCGACTGTAGGTGGTAACAGCATAGGACAAGGCGGCGAGCCCCCGGGCCGACTGGTCGGACCCGGTGCCGGGCGAAAGAATGAAATAATACATTCATAGGCATAATCTTATCGTATAGATAAAAAGGGGAGCCCCCGAGTGCTCCTCGAGGGATCCGTTATCTTTGCATAATACAAAGGGTACTATGGTACATACTGCATTAACTATAAAATCTCCGGAGGAGATTTGCGTTCCATGGGCTCTCTGTTTCCTTGTCGGAATCATCCCTCTTGCGTGCCCTGGGCTTCTGCACGTCGATAAGGTAGTAGGAGAAATTTCCCAAGGCTTTGCTGATGATAAAAGGGCCCTCCCAAGGGGCCGAGAGATTGTGTTGGCTGGCTGTTCGTTGGATCAGTCGGAGCACAAGGTCCCCCTCTCGGAAGGATCATGGCTTGACCTTCCGGTTGTGGTAGCCGCAAGGCCCTGCTGGTAGATGGCGGACCAGCTAAGTGCCAACAGCCGGCCCTCTTCCAGCAGGTCGACGGCATCCTCTCGTGCCTCCTTTGCTTCCGCCTCCGTGTACATGGTGACACGAGGCGAGTAGAACTCAATGTCAGTTGGGATGACGGCCTCGGCCCCGTACATGAGGAAGAAAGGAGTGAAGCCAGATGATTTGTTGGGTGTAGTTCGGAGGCTCCAAAGGACAGCCAGCAGCTCTTTGATCCAGCAGCCGACCGAGAGCTCCAGCGGCTCGACCAGTCGGGGCTTGATGCCGGACATGATGAGGCCATTTTCTCGCTCGACCTGGTTGTTTGACTGCGGATGGGCAACAGACGCTAAGTCCAGTCAGATGCCATGCGTTTCGCAAAAAAGGGCCAGGGTGTCTTTGGCAAAGTTTGTGCTGTTGTCGGTGATGATGTTGTGTGGTACACCATATTGGACGGTGATATCTATGATGAAGGTCACAGCAGTCGGACCGTTCAGCTTCTTGATTGGCTTTGCTTCAATCCACTTGGTGAATTTCTCCACGCCGACCAGCAGATGGGTCATGCCGCTTCGTGCTGTCTTGAATGGGCCCACCATGTCCAGCCCCCATACGGCAAACGGCCAAGTGAGGGGGATGGTCTTGAGTGTAGAAGCCGGCAGGTGTTGCTTGAA
This sequence comes from Triticum urartu, assembly GCF_003073215.2. NCBI lineage: Eukaryota > Viridiplantae > Streptophyta > Magnoliopsida > Poales > Poaceae > Triticum > Triticum urartu. The sequence continues at coordinate 397,432,655 of NC_053022.1, read as the reverse complement.
CCTGAAGGGTTGGCATCCGCTACCTCTTTAGCACTGCGTTGGTTTTCCTCGAAGAGGACGGGATGATGCAGCAAAGTAGCGTAAGTATTTCCTTCAGTTCTTGAGAACCAAGGTATCAATCCAGTAGGAGGCTACGCGCGAGTCCCTCGTACCTGCACAAAACAAATAAATCCTCGCAACCAACGCGATAAGGGGTTGTCAATCCCTACACGGCCACTTACGAGAGTGAGATCTGATAGATATGATAAGATAATATTTTTGGTATTTTTATGATAAAGATGCAAAGTAAAATAAAAAGCAAAGTCAAAAGCAAAGGAAATAACTAAGTATTGGAAGATTAATATGATGAAGATAGACCCGGGGGGCATAGGTTTCACTAGTGGCTTCTCTCAAGAGCATAGCTATTCTACGGTGGGTGAACAAATTACTGCTAAGCAATTGACAGAATTGAGCATATTTATGAGAATATCTAGGTATGATCATGTATATAGGCATCACGTCCGAGACAAGTAGACCGACTCCTGCCTGCATCTACTACTATTACTCCACTCATCGACCGCTATCCAGCATGCATCTAGAGTATTAAGTTCATGAAAATAGAGTAACGCCTTAAGCAAGATGACATGATGTAGAGGGATAAACTCATGCAATATGATGAAAACCCCATCTTGTTATCCTTGATGCAACAATACAATACATGCCTTGCTGCCCCTATAGTCACTGGGAAAGGACACCGCAAGATTGAACCCAAAGCTAAGCACTTCTCCCATTGCAAGAAAGATTAATCTAGTAGGCCAAACAAAACTGATAATTCAAAGAGACTTGCAAAGATAACCAATCATACATAAAAGAATTCAGAGAAGATTCAAATATTGTTCATAGATAGACTTGATCATAAACCCACAATTCATCTGTCTCAACAAACACACCGCAAAAATAATATTACATCGAATAGATCTCCACAAGAGAGGGGGAGAACATTGTATTGAGATCCAAAAAGAGAGAAGAAGCCATCTAGCTAATAACTATGGACCCGAAGGTCTGAGCTAAACTACTCACACTTCATCGGAGGGGCTATGGTGATGATGTAGAAGCCCGCCGTGATCGATGCCCCCTCCGGCGGAGCTCCAGAACAGGCCCCAAGATGGGATCCCGTGGATACAAAAAGTTGCGGCGGTGGAATTAGGGTTTTGGCTCCATATCTGATCGTTTGGGGGTACGCAGGTATATATAGGAGGAAGGAGTATGTCGGTGGAGCAACAAGGGCCCCACGAGGGTGGAGGGTGCGCCTGGGGGGGTAGGCGCGCACCCCAACCTCGTGGCATCCTATTTTGTTTCTTGATGTAGGGTCCAAGTCTCCTGGGTCTTGTTCGTTGAGAAAATCACGTTCCCGAAGGTTTCATTCCGTTTGGACTCCGTTTGATATTCCTTTTCTTCAAAACCCTAAAATAGGCAAAAAAACAGCAATTCTGGGTTGGGCCTTCGGTTAATAGGTTAGTCCCAAAAATAATATAAAAGTGGATAATAAAGCCCAATAATGTCCAAAACAGTAGATAATATAGGATGGAGCAATCAAAAATTATAGATACGTTGGACGTATCAAGCATCCCCAAGCTTAATTCCTGCTCGTCCTCGAGTAGGTAACTGATAAAAACAAAATTTTTGATGCGGAGTGCTACTTGGCATAATTTTAATGTAATTCTTCTTAATTGTGGTATGAATATTCAGATCCAAAGGATTCAAGATAAAAGTTTAATATTGACATAAAAATAATAATACTTCAAGCATAATAACAAAGCAATCATGTCTTCTCAAAATAACATGGCTAAAGAAAGTTATCCCTACAAAATAATATAGTCTGGCTATGCTCTATCTTCATCACACAAAGTATTTAAATCATGCACAACCCCGATGACAAGCCAAGCAATTGTTTCATACTTTTGACATTCTCAAACCTTTTCAATCTTCACGCAATACATGAGCATGAGCCATGGATATAGCACTATAAGTGGAATAGGATGGTGGTTGTGGAGAAGACAAAAAGAGAGAAGATAGTCTCACATCAACTAGGCGTATCAACGGGCTATGGAGATGCCCATCAATGGATATCAATGTGAGTGAGTAGGGATTGCCATGCAACAGATGCACTAGAGCTATAAGTATATGAAAGCTCAACAAAAGAAACTAAGTGGGTGTGCATCCAACTTGCTTGCTCATGAAGACCTAGGGCATTTTGAGGAAGCCCACCATTGGAATATACAAGCCAAGTTCTATAATGAAAATTTCCCACTAGTATATGAAAGTGATAACATAGGAGACTCTCTATCATGAATATTATGGTGCTACTTTGAAGCACAAGTGTGGTAAAAGGATAGTAACATTGTGCCTTCTCTCTTTTTCTCTAATTTTTTTATTTGGGACTTCTCTTTTTTATGGCCTCTTTTCTTTCTTTCTTTCTTTCTTTTTATTTTTTTTATTTTTCGTCCAGAGTCTCATCCCGACTTGTGGGGCAATCATAGTCTCCATCATCCTTTCCTCACTGGGACAATGCTCTAATAATGATGATCATCACACTTTTATTTTCTTACAACTTCAACAATTACAACTCGATAGTTAGAACAAAATATGACTCTATATGAATGCCTCCAGCAGTGTACCGAGATATGCAATGAATCAAGAGTGACATGTATGAAAGAATTATGAATGGTGGCTTTGCCACAAATACAATGTCAACTACATGATCATGCTAAGCAATATGACAATGATAGGGTGCGTCATAATAAACGGAACGGTGGAAAGTTGCATGGCAATATATCTCGGAATGGCTATGGAAATGCCATAATAGGTAGGTATGGTGGATGTTTTGAGGAAGATATATGGTGGGTGTATGATACCGGCGAAAGGTGCGCGGTATTAGAGAGGCTAGCAATGGTGGAAGGAAGGAAAGTGCGTATAATCCATGGACTCAACATTAGTCATAAAGAAATCATATACTTATTGCAAAAATCTACAAGTTATCAAAGCAAAGTATTACGCGCATGCTCCTAGGGGGATATATTGGTAGGAAAAGACCATCGCTCATCCCCGATCGCCACTCATAAGGAAGACAATCAAAAAATAAATCATGCTCCGACTTCATCACATAACGGTTCACCATACGTGCATGCTACAGGAATCACAAACCTTAACACAAGTATTTATCAAATTCACAACTACTCAACTAGCATAACTTTAATATCACCATCTTCATATCTCAAAACAATTATCAAGCATCAAACTTCTCACAGCATTCAACACACTCATAAGAAAGTTTTTACTATTCTTGAATTCCAAGCATATTGGGATTATTTTAAGCAAATTACCATGCTATTTAAGAATCTCAAAATAATTTAAGTGAAGCATGAGAGATCAATAGTTTCTATAAAACAAATCCCCCACCGTGCTCTAAAAGATATAAGTGAAGTACTAGAGCAAAACTATATAACTCAAATGATATAAGCGAAGCACATAGAGTATTCTAACAAATTCAAAATCATGTATGGCTCTCTCAAAAGGTGTGTACAGCAAGGATGATTGTGGTAAACTAAAAATCAAATACTCAAATCATACAAGACGCTCCAAGCAAAACACATATCATGTGGTGAATAAAAATATAGCTCCAAGTAAAGTTACCGATATAAGTAGACGAAAAGAGGGGATGCCTTCCGGGGCATCCCCAAGCTTTGGCTTTTAGGTGTCCTTAGATTATCTTGGGGGTGCCATGGGCATCCCCAAGCTTAGGCTCTTGCCACTCCTTGGTCCATAATCCATCAAATCTTTACCCAAAACTTGAAAACTTCACAACACAAAACTTAAAGTAGAAAATCTCGTGAGCTCCGTTAGCGAAAGAAAACAAAAGACCACTTCAAGGTACTGTAATTAAATCATTCTTTATTTATATTAGTGTTACACCTACTGTATTCCAACTTCTATATGGTTTATAAACTATTTTACTAGCCATAGATTCATCAAAATAAGCAAACAACACACGAAAAACAGAATCTGTCAAAAACAGAACAGTCTGTAGTAATCTGTAGCTAGCAAAAGATCTGGAACCCCAAAAATTCTAAAATAAATTTATGGACGTGAGGAATTTATCTATTAATCATCTGAAAAAAGAATTAACTAAATAGCACTTTCGAAATAAAAATGTCAGCAGTTCTCGTGAGTGCTAAAGTTTCTGTTTTTTACAGCAAGATATAGAGACTTTCCCCAAGTCTTCCCAACGGTTCTACTTGGCACAAACACTAATTAAACACAAAAACACAACCAAAATAGAGGCTAGGTAAATTATTTATTACTAAACAGTAGCAAAAAGCAATGAATAAAAATAAAATTGGGTTGCCTTCCAACAAGCGCTATCATTTAACGCCCCTAGCTAGGCATAAAAAGCAAGGATAGTTCTAGATATTGCCATCTTTGGTAGGCAATTCTTCAATGAGGCATCTACCATCTTTAGGAATTTATTTATTTTTATTGATTATCAAACTTTTAGGCACAAGATCAAAAAATTCATTTGTAACGAATGGTTCCTTAATGATAGCAAAAAGATTGGGATGAATACTTAGGGATTTGAGATCCGCAGTTTCCTTACTAGAAGATTCACCTTTATTTTTAGGAACATACATAAGCTTGGCAATTTTAGTGGGAGGACTTGGAGTATTTTTTATGAAAGAAAAAGCGGTTCCCAAGTTGGTAATAATATCCTCAAGTTTATCGATCCTAGTGGAATCGTGATTTATTTTCTCATTAACTATGGGTTCCTTCTCTTTAATATTTTTCAAAGTGACTCCTACTTTAGATACATATTGAGAGATTCGGTTGTGGATCTTTTTATCCAAATTTTCAATTAACTCTACGGTATCAACCTTATTTTCAATAATTTCGAGCCTTTGCATTACATGCTCCAAAGTTAATACAGTTTCATTAACCAAAAGAGGGGGTGAGCCAAACAAATCTATCATAGCATTATAAGAATCAAAAGTATGGCTACCCAAGAAGTTCCCTCCGGTAATAGTATCAAGGATATATCTGTGCCAAGGAGTAGCGCCTACATAAAAATTGCAAAGAAGAACGGAAGTAGATTGCTTCCTGGTAGATCTATTTTGAGCATTGCAAAATCTATACCAAGCATCTTTTAGATTTTCTCCCTCCCTCTGCTTAAAATTTAGAATTTCATTCTCGGGAGACAACGGAGAAGATAAGGGACTAGCCATAATGACTAGCAAACGGAAAAGAGGCAAACGACAAAAGAGAGGGAGGATAGAGAGAGAGGGCGAATAAAACGGCAAGGGTGAAGTGTGGGAGAGGAAAACGAGAGGCAAATGGCAAATAATGTAATGCGGGAGATAAGGATTGTGATGGGTACTTGGTATATTGACTTTTGCATAGACTCCCCGACAACGGCGCCAGAAATGGCTCATTGTCGGGAGTCAAATCTTGACTTGCGCGAACCTCCCCGGCAACGGCGCCAGAAATCCTTCTTGCTACCTCTTGAGCACTGCGTTGGTTTTCCCCGAAGAGGAAGGGATGATGCAGCAAAGTAGTGTAACTGTTTCCCTCAGTTTTTGAGAACCAAGGTATCAATCTAGTAGGAGGCTACGCGCGAGTCCCTCGTACCTACACAAAACAAATAAATCCTCGCAAGCAACGCAATAAGGGGTTGTCAATCCCTACACGGCCACTTACGAGAGTGAGATCTGATAGATATGATAATATAATATTTTTGGTATTTTTATGATAAAGATGCAATGTAAAATTAAAGCAAAGGAAATAACTAAGTATTGGAAGATTAATATGATGAAGATAGACCCAGGGGCCATAGGTTTCACTAGTGGCTTCTCTCAAGAGCATAGGTATTTTACGGTGGGTGAACAAATTACTATTGAGCAATTGACAGAATTGAGCATAGTTATGAGAATATATAGGTATGATCATGTATATAGGCATCACGTCTGAGACAAGCAGACCGACTCCTGCCTGCATCTACTACCATTACTCCACTCATCGACCGCTATCCAGCATGCATCTAGAGTATTAAGTTCATGAAAATAGATTAACGCCTTAAGCAAGATGACATGATATAGAGGGATAAACTCATGCAATATGATGAAAACCCCATCTTGTTATCCTTGAAGACAACAATACAATACGTGCCATGCTGCCCCTACTGTCACCGGGAAAGGACACCGCAAGATTGAACCCAAAGCTAAGCACTTCTCCCATTGCAAGAAAGATCAATCTAGTAGGCCAAACCAAACTGATAATTCGAAGAGACTTGCAAAGATAACCAATCATACATAAAAGAATTCAGAAAAGATTCAAATATTGTTCATAGATAGACATGATCATAAACCTACAATTCATCGATCTCAACAAACACACCACAAAAAGAAGATTACATCGAATAGATCTCCACAAGAGAGGGGGAGAACATTGTATTGAGATCCAAAAAGAGAGAAGAAGCCATCTAGCTAATAACTATGGACCCGAAGGTCTGAGGTAAACTACTCACACTTCATCGGAGGGGCTATGGTGATGATGTAGAAGCCCTCCGTGATCGATGCCCCCTCCGGCGGAGCTCCGGAACAGGCCCCAAGATGGGATCTCATGGATACAGAAAGTTGCGGCGGTGGAATTAGGGTTTTGGCTCCGTATCTAATCGTTTGGGGGTACGTAGGTATATAGGAGGAAGGAGTACGTCGGTGGAGCAATAGGGGGCCCACGAGGGTGGAGGGCGCGCCTGGGGGGTAGGTGCGCCCCCTACCTCTTAGCCTCCTCTTTTGTTTCTTGACGTAGGGTCCAAGTCTCCTCGGTCTTGTTCATTGAGAAAATCACGTTCCCGAAGGTTTCATTCCGTTTGGACTCCATTTGATACTCCTTTTCTTCGAAACCCTAAAATAGGCAAAAAACAACAATTCTGGGTTGGGCCTTCGGTTAATAGGTTAGTCCCAAAAATAATATAAAAGTGGATAATAAAGCCCAATAATGTCCAAAACAGTAGATAATATAGCAGGGAGCAATCAAAAATTATAGATACGTTGGAGACGTATCAGCATCCGTTGCACTTCTTGACCAAGTCCTTGGCGTCATCCAAAGCTGTCGGCCAGAAGAATCCGTGGTGAATATCTTTGGCGACAAGAGATCTGGAGGCCGTGTAGTGGCCACACTCGCCCTGGTGGATGTATCTGAGGATTGCCTTGCCTTTCTTTGGCTCTAGTAGCGCTGGAAAACACCAGTCACGCTACGCCTGACAAGCTCTCTGTTTACTATTGTGTATGCTGCTGCCCGGTGTTGTACCTGCCGGGACAAGATCTCGTCGGCTGGTAGCGCTCTGCTCACCAGGAAGTTGAGGATGGGTTGCGCCCATGATGGTGCTTCTACCACTGTCATCACAGCCACTGGTATTAGGGGCGGTTGGGTTGGTAGGCGGCGGGTTGGAGTCTGCCACTGCTTGTTGCGTCGTTGAAGTCCCCGGGCCGACTGTCGCAGCCCCCGTGTCGGGTTCTGGAGTCCCCAAGCCGGGTACGACTGCTGCAGTCCCTGAGCCTCCTGTCAAAGTCCCTGGGCCGGCTGCCAAAGTCCCTGGGCCGGCTGCTATAGCCCCCAGGCCATGTTGTGAAGTTCCCGGGCCGGGTGCGACTGCTGCAGTCCCCGAGCCAGATCCGACTTTTCTGGGAGCATCCGGCATGAAGATGGACTCTAATTCTGGCGAAGGCTTGATGGACGGCTTGCGCAGGCACTGGAGGGAGAGGCCGGCCGGTATTGCTTGCCGGGTGGAGCCAATCCATGCCAGGGCATCAGCTTGCTCGTTGTCGGCCCGTGGCACGTGAAGGAACTCGCACCCGTCAAAGTATCCAATGGTCTGCTGGATGAGGAAGCGGTGGCTCGCCATGCTTGCATCCTTGGCGTCCCAGTCGCTAGACGACTACTGGACCACTAAGTTCGAGTCACCGTAGCATAGCACTCGCCGGATGCCAATCTCTTTGGCCAGTCGGAGTCCATGGATGAGTGCCTCATACTCGGCCATGTTGTTGGAGGCGGCAAAGTGAATCTGCAGCGTGTATCTGAGCTTGTCGCCTTTGGGAGAGGTGAGGACGATGTCGGCTCCCAAACCGGTGCACATCTTCGAGCCATCAATGTGCATCCGCCAATGGGTGGAATCCAGTGCTGGCGACAGGTACTGGGTCTCAGCCCAGTCGATGAGGAAGTCAGCCAGTGCTTGGGACTTGATGGCGGTGCGAGGCTGGTAGAGGATGGTGTGGGGAGCTAACTCAATGGCCCACTTCGCCACCCGGCCTGATGCATCTCTGTTGTCTATGATCTCAGCAACCGGGGCAGTGTAGACGACCGTGATGGAGTGCTCTTGGAAATATTGCTTGAGCTTCTTGGCGGCAAAGTACACGCCATAGCACATCGTCTGGTAGTGGGGGTAATTCTGCTTGGAGGCTAACAGCACCTCTCTCAAGTAGTAGACATGCCTCTGGACCGGCTGTGCCCTGCCGTCTTCTGGGCGCTCAACCAGAATGACGATGCTGACCACCTGGCTGGTGGCGGCGATGTAGAGGAGCATGGGCTCCTTAGCAGCCGGAGCTGCCAGGACAATTGGCGTGGTCAGCATCTTCTTGAGTTGGAGAAAAGCCTCGTCCTCCTTGCCGTTCCACTCGAAGCAAGTGGTTTTCTTCATTAGCTGGTACAAAGGAAGAGCCTTCTCGCCCAGCAGACTGATGAAACGACTGAGAGATGCCAAGCACCCGGTGAACTTCTGGACATCCCACAGCCGGGTGGGTCTCTGCATCCACTCAATGGCCTTGATCTTCACGGGGTTGCACTCGATGCCACGTTCGGAGACAAGGAAACCAAGGAGTTGGCCGGCTGGGACTCCGAAGACACACTTCTCTAGGTTGAGCTTGATTTCAAAACGGCGCAGATTATCAAAGGTCTCCTTGAGATCCTCCAGGAGGGTGCCGCGCTTCTCCGTTTTAACCACAATATCATCTACATAGACGTGGGCATTTCTGCCGAGTTGCTTGAGGAGGCACTTCTGCATGAAATGCTGAAATGTGGCGCCGACATTTCTCAAGCCGAACGTTATGGTTAGGTAGCAGAAGGCTCCGAATGGTGTGATGAAGGCGGTCTTCAGCCGATCGGATGGGTTCAGCTTGATCTGGTGGTAGCCGGAGTAGGCATCAAGGAAGGACGGCATCTCACATCCGGTTGTGGAGTCAATCACTTGATCTATCCGAGGCAAAGCAAACAGATCTTTGGGGCAGGCTTTGTTGAGGCTGGTGTAGTCAATACACATGCGCCACTTGTTGTTCTTCTTCAATACAAGGACTGGATTGGTCAGCCAGTCTAGGTAGAACACTTCCATGATGAAGCCGGTTGCCAGAAGTCGGGCTATCTCTTCACCAACAATTCTTCTCTTCTCTTCTGACAGGCAGCGGAGGGGTTGCTTGACTCGTTTTGCATCCGATCTGACATGTAGCTTGTGCTCAGCGAAATCCGTCAGAACACCCGGCATGTCCTTGAGAGACCTTGCAAATATGTCCCAATTCTCATGGAGGAAATCGACGAGCTCGCTTTCCTATTTGTTGTCAAGGTTGGCCCCTATGACAGTGTGCCTCTCTGGGTGCTCCGGGTCCAAGGGTATCTTCTTGGTTTCTTTGGCTGGCTGGAAGGAGCCCTGGGCTTCCAACTCCTTGGGTCTTGAGACATGTTCGGTTGCTTGTTGTCCATGGCCACAACCCGATCAAGGAGCCACTTCTCTACAGTAAACACAAGGGACTCGGCCAGCCAACTGCTGGCAGCAGCGCATGCGGCTGACTTCTGGTAGTCGCCAGCAATGATGATGATGCCCTTGGGACCCGACATCTTCATCTTGAGGTAGGCGTAGTGAGGCACCGCCATGAACTTGGCGAGTGCTGGCCGGCCCAAGAGCGTATGGTAGGGGCTTTCCAGATCAACCACTTCGAACTAGATCGGCTCGCGGCGGAAGTGATCCTTGTCACTGAACAGGACGTCTATCTTGATCTTGCCGATTGGAGAGCAGAAAATGTCGGGTACAATGTTGTGCAAGACAATCCGATTGGGCTGAAACTGTTTCTCTTTGATGCACAGTTTCTCTATGGTGTCGTGGTAGAGGATGTTGATGATGCCACCGACGTCTATCAGGATCCGGGAGACGCGGCAGGCCCTCTGCTCCGTTGAAAAGGTTGAGTCCAAGACCATAGCGTAGGCACCCGGCGATGGCAGCACGGCTGGGTGGTCAGCACGACTCCAGCTGATGGGCCTCTCGGACCAGTGCATGAACTCTGGGGCTTCTGAGGCAACCGCGTTCACCTCCCGGTGTTGCTGACGCCGTTTGTGTTTGTCATCGTCCATGCTGGTGAAGATGACGTAGGCTCCATGCTCTTCAGGGAACTCATCTTGGACGGCACCGACTGGACGGGGAACCCTACGGCACCTCCGAGTTCTAGCACACGTTCAGCTCGATGACGATCCCCGGACTCCGATCCAGCAAAGTGTCGGGGAAGAGTTCCGTCAGCACGACGGCGTGGTGACGATCTTGATGTTCTACCGTCGCAGGGCTTCGCCTAAGCACCGCTACAATATTATCGAGGATTATGGTGGAGGGGGCACCGCACACGGCTAAGAGAACGATCACGAAGATCAACTTGTGTGTCTATGGGGTGCCCCCTGCCCCCGTATATAAAGGAGTGGAGGAGGGGAGGGCCGGCCCTCTCTATGGCGCGCCCTAGGGGAGTCCTACTCCCACCGGGAGTAGGATTCCCCCTTTCCTAGTAGAACTAGGAGCCCTTCCAAGTAGTAGGAGTAGGAGGGAAGGAAAGGGAAGGGAAAAGGAGAAGGAAGGAAGGGGGCGCCCCCCTCCCTAGTCCAATTCGGACCAGCCCATGGGGAGGGGTGCGGCCACCCTTTGAGGCCTTTCTCTCCTTTCCCGTATGGCCCATTAAGGCCCAATACGAATTCCCGTAACTCTCCCCGGTACTCCGAAATAGAATCACTCGGAACCTTTCCGATGTCCGAATATAGTCGTCCAATATATCGATCTTTACGTCTCGACCATTTCGAGACTCCTCGTCATGTCCCGATCATCCGGGACTCCGAACTCCTTCGGTACATCAAAACTCATAAACTCATAATATAACTGTCATCGAAACCTTAAGCGTGCGGACCCTACGGGTTCGAGAATAATGTAGACATGACCGAGACACGTCTCCGGTCAATAACCAATAGCGGAACCTGGATGCTCATATTGGCTCCACATATTCTACGAAGATCTTATCGGTCAGACCGCATAACAACATACGTTGTTCCCTTTGTCATCGGTATGTTACTTGCCCGAGATTCGATCGTCGGTATCTCAATACCTAGTTCAATCTCGTTACCGGCAAGTCTCTTTACTCGTTCCGTAATACATCATCTCGCAACTAACTCATTAGTTGCAATGCTTGCAAGGCTTAGTGATGTGCATTACCGAGAGGGCCCAGAGATACCTCTCCTACAATCGGAGTGACGTCAATACGGCACCCAACAAGTATGATTGGAGTACAATGGACAAAAGCAATCTGACGGGCGGCACGTCCGACCGCCGCTGCAGGGCCTGAAAGAAATGGAGAACAATTTTGACACGAACTCGCGGTAGTCCGGCTTAGACGCAACTTTCGCGCCTGTTCGATCGACCTGGAATGCAAAGATAGTAGCGGCGCAGTGACACATAATCTCTCCGAAATACCAAACACACTTTACCCCTTTGGAAGACACCTGATAATGTATAGGCGTCTCGGCCATCTAAGCTGACTAAAATCATAACACCGGCAGGCCCAGTTATTGTAGGACGGTTTGGTAGCACACAAAGTGTTCCTCCGGCAAACGGGAGTTGCATAATCTCATAGTCATAGGAACATGTATAAGTCATGAAGAAAGCAATAGCAACATACTAAACGATCGGGTGCGAAGCTAATGGAATGGGTCATGTCAATCACATCATTCTTCTAATAATGTGATCCCGTTGATCAGATGACAACACATGTCTATGGTTAGGAAACATAACCATCTCATCAATAGTTCACATCTTTATGTGGTTAACACCCATAGTTCACATCGATATGTGACCAACATCCAAAGGGTTTACTAGAGTCAGTAATCTAGTTCACATCGCTATGTGATTAACACCCAAAGAGTACTAAGGTGTGATCATGTTTTGCTTGTGAGATAATTTTAGTCAACGGGTCTGTTATATTCAGATCCGTAAGTATTTTGCAAATAGCTATGTCAACAATGCTCTGCACGGAGCTACTCTAGCTAATTGCTCCCACTTTCAATATGCATCCATATTGAGACTTAGAATCATCTGGATCAGTGTCAAAGTTTGCATCGACGTAACCCTTTACGACGAACCTTTTGTCACCTCCATAATCGAGAAACATATCCTTATTCTACTAAGGATAATTTTGACCGCTGTCCAGTGATCTACTCCTAGATCACTATTGTACTCCCTTGCCAAACATAGGGCAGGGTATACAATAGGTCTGGTACACAGCATGGCATACTTTATAGAACCTATGGCTGAGGCATAGGGAATGACTTTCATTCTTTCTCTATCTTCTGCCGTGGTCGGGTTTTGAGTCTTACTCAGCTTCACACCTTGTAACACGGGCAATAACTCTTTCTTTGACTGTTCCATTTTGAACTACTTCAAAATTTTGTCAAGGTATGTACTTATTGAAAAAACTTATCAAGCGTCTTGATCTATCTCTATAGATCTTGATGCTCAATATGTAAGCAGCTTCACTGAGGTCTTTCTTTGAAAAACTCCTTTTCAAACATTCCTTTATGCTTTGCAGAATAATTCTACATTATCTCCGATCAACAATATGTCGTTCACATATACATATTAGAAATTCTGTAGTGCTCCCACTCACTTTATTGTAAATACAGGCTTTACCGCAAGTCTGTATAAAACTATATGCTTTGATCAACTTATCAAAGTGTATATTCCAACTCTGAGATGCTTGCACCAGTCCATAGATGGATCACTGGAGCTTGCATATTTTGTTAACACTTTTAGGATTGACAAAAAAACTTCTGGTTGCATCATATACAACTCTTCTTTAAGAAATCCATTAAGGAATGCAGTTTTGTTTATCCATTTGCCAGATTTCATAAAATGCGGCAATTGCTAACATGATTCGGACAGACTTAAGCATCGCTACGGGTGAGAAGGTCTCATCGTAGTCAATCCCTTGAACTTGTCGAAAACCTTTTGCGACAAGTCGAGCTTTGTAGACAGTAATATTACCGTCAGCGTCAGTCTTCTTCTTGAAGATCCATTTATTCTCAATTGCTTGCCGATCATTGGGCAAGTCAACCAAAGTCCATACTTTGTTCTCATACATGGATCCCATCTCAGATTTCATGGCTTCAAGCCATTTTTCGGAATCTGGGCTCACCATCGCTTCCTCATAGTTCGTAGGTTCGTCATGGTCAAGTAACATGACCTCCAGAACAGGATTACTGTACCACTCTGGTGCGGATCTCACTCTGGTTTACCTACGAGGTTCGATAGTAACTTGATCTGAAGTTACATGATCATCATCATTAGCTTCCTCACTAATTGGTGTAGTAGTCACAGGAATAGATTTCTGTGATGAACTACTTTCCAATAAGGGAGCAGGTACAGTTACCTCATCAAGTTCTACTTTCCTCCCACTCACTTCTTTCGAGAGAAACTCCTTCTTTGGAAAGGATCCATTCTTAGCAACGAATATCTTGCCTTCGGATCTGTGATAGAAGGTGTACCCAACATTTTCTTTTGGGTATCCTATGAAGACGCACTTCTCCGATTTGGGTTTGAGCTTATCAGGATGAAACTTTTTCATATAAGCATCGCAACCCCAAACTTTAAGAAACGACAACTTTGGTTTCTTGCCAAACCACAGTTCATACGGTGTTGTCTCAACGGATTTAGATGGTGCCCTTTTTAACGTGAATGTAGCTGTCTCTAATGCATAACTCCAAAACGATAGTGGTAAATCGGTAAGAAACATCATAGATTGCACTATATCCAATAAAGTACGGTTATGATGTTCGGACACACCATTATGCTGTGGTGTTCCAGGTGGCATGAGTTTGTGAAACTATTCCACATTGTTTTAATTGAATATCAAACTCGTAACTCAAATATTCGTCTCTGCGATTAGATCGTAGAAACTTTATTTTCTTGTCACGATGATTTTCCACTTCACTCTGAAATTCTTTGAACTTTTCAAATGTTTCAGACTTACGTTTCATCAAGTAGATATACCCATATCTGCTCAAATCATCTGTGAAGGTCAGAAAATAATGATACCCGCCGCGAGCCTTAACACTCATTGGATCGCATACATCAGTATGTATTATTTCCAATAAGTCAGTTTCTCGCTCCATTGTTCCGGAGAACGGAGTCTTTAGTCATCTTGCCCATGAGGCATGGTTCACAAGCATCAAGTGATTCATAATCAAGTGATTCCAAAATCCCATCAGCATGGAGTTTCTTCATGCGCTTTACACCAATATGACCTAAACGGCAGTGCCACAAATAAGTTGCACTATCATTATTAACTTCGCATATTTTGGTTTCAATATTATGAATATGCGTATCACTACGATCGAGATCCAATGAACTATTTTCATTGGGTGTGTAACCATATAAGGTTTTATTCATGTAAACAGAACAACAATTTATTCTCTTACTTAAATGAATAACTGTATTACAATAAACATGATCAAATCATATTCATGCTCAACGCAAACACCAAATAACACTTATTTAGGTTCAACATTAATCCCGAAAGTATAGGGAGTGTGCGATGATGATCATATCAATCTTGGAACCACTTCCAACACACATCGTCACTTCACCCTTAACTAGTCTCTGTTTATTCTGCAACTCCCGTTTCGAGTTACTAATCTTAGCAACTGAACTAGTATCAAATACTGAGGGGTTGCTATAAACACTAGTAAAGCACACATCAATAACATGTATATCAAATATACTTATGTTCACTTTTCCATCCTTCTTATCCGCCAATCACTTGGGGTAGTTCCGCTTCCAGTGACCAGTCCCTTTGCAGTAGAAGCACTTAGTCTCAGGCTTAGGACCATACTTGGGCTTCTTCACTTGAGCAGCAACTTGCTTGCTGTTCTTCTTGAAGTTCCCCTTTTTTTCTTTGCCCTTTTCTTGAAACTAGTGATCTTGTCAACCATCAACACTTGATGCTCTTTCTTGATTTCTACCTTCATCGATTTCATCATCATGAAAATCTTGGGAATCGTTTCCATTATCCCTTGCATATCATAGTTCATCACGAAGTTCTACTAACTTGGTGATGGTGACTAGAGAATTCTGTCAATCACTATTTTATCTGGAAGATTAACTCCCACTTGATTCAAGCGATTGTAGTACCCAGACAATCTGAGCACATGCTCACTAGTTGAGCGATTCTCCTCCATCTTTTAGCTATAGAACTTGTTGGAAACTTCATATCTCTCAACTCGGGTATTTGCTTGAAATATTAACTTCAACTCCTGGAACATCTCATATGGTCCATGACGTTCAAAACGTCTTTGAAGTCCCGATTCTAAGCCGTTAAGCATGGTGCACTAAACTATCAAGTAGTCATCATATTGAGCTAGCCAAACGTTCATAATGTCTACATCTGCTCCTGCAATAGGTCTGTCACCTAGCGGTGCATCAAGGACATAATTATTCTGTGCAGCAATGAGGATAAACCTCAGATCACGGATCTAATCCGCATCATTGCTACTAACATCATTCAACACAATTTTCTCTAGGAACATATCAAAATAAACATATGAAAGCAACAACGCGAGCTATTGATCTACAACATAGATATGCTAATACTACCAGGACTAAGTTCATGATAAATTTAGGTTCAATTAATCATATTACTAAAGAACTCCCACTTAGATAGACATCCCTCTAATCCTCTAAGTGATTACGTGATCCAAATCAACTAAACCATGTCCGATCATCACGTGAGATGGAGTAGTTTCATTGGTGAACATCACTATGTTGATCATATCTACTATATGATTCATGCTCGACCTTTCGGTCTCTGTGTTCCGAGGCCATATCTGTATATGCTTGGCTCGTCAAGTATAACCTGAGTATTCCATGTGTGCAACTGTTTTGCACCCGTTGTATTTGAACGTAGAGCCTATCACACTCGATCATCACGTGGTGTCTCAGCACGAAGAACTTTCACAACGGTGCATACTCAGGGAGAACACTTCTTGATAATTAGTGAGAGATCATCTTAAAATGCTACCATCAGACAAAGCAAGATAAGATGCATAAAATATAAACATCACATGCAATCAATATAAGTGATATGATATGGCCATCATCATCTTGTGCTTGTGATCTCCATCTTCGAAGCACCGTCGTGATCACCATCGTCACTGGCGCGACACCTTGATCACCATCGTAGCATCGTTGTTGTCTCGCCAATCTTATGCTTCCACGACTATCGCTACCGCTTAGTGATAAAGTAAAGCTTTACAGCGCAATTACATTGCATACAATAAAATGACAACCATATGGCTCCTGTCAGTTGCCGATAACTCGGTTACAAAACATGCTCATCTCATACAATAAAATTTAGCATCATGTCTTGACCATATCACATCACAACATGCCCTACAAAAACAAGTTAGACGTCCTCTACTTTGTTGTTGCAAGTTTTATGTGGCTGCTACGGGCTTAAGCAAGAACCAATCTTACCTACGCATCAAAACCACAACGATAGTTTGTCAAGTTGGTGCTGTTTTAACCTTCACAAGGACCGGGCGTAGCCACACTCGGTTCAACTAAAGTTGGAGAAACTGTCACCCGCTAGCCACCTTTGTGCAAAGCACGTCGGGAGAACTAGTCTCGCGTAAGCGTACGCGTAATGTCGGTCCGGGCCGCTTCGTCCAACAATACCGCGAACCAAAGTATGACATGCTGGTAAGCAGTATGACTTATATCGCCCACAACTCACTTGTGTTCTACTCGTGCATATAACATCAACATATAAAACCTAGGCTCGGATGCCACTGTTGGGGAACGTAGTAATTTCAAAAAAATTCCTACGCACACGCAAGATCATGGTGATGCATAGCAACGAGAGGGGAGAGTGTGATCTACGTACCCTCGTAGACCGACAGCGGAAGCGTTATGACAACGCGGTTGATGTAGTCGTACGTCTTCACGGCCTGACCGATCAAGCACCGATACGGCACCTCCGAGTTCTAGCACACGTTCAGCTCGATGACGATCCCCGGACTCCGATCCAGCAAAGTGTCGGGGAAGAGTTCCGTCAGCACGACGGTGTGGTGACGATCTTGATGTTCTACCGTCGCAGGGCTTCGCCTAAGCACCGCTACAATATTATCGAGGATTATGGTGGAAGGGGGCACCGCACACGGCTAAGAGAACGATCACGAAGATCAACTTGTGTGTCTATGGGGTGCCCCCTGCCCCCGTATATAAACGAGTGGAGGAGGGGAGGCCGGCCCTCTATATGGCGCGCCCTAGGGGAGTCCTACTCCCACCGGGAGTAGGATTCCTCCTTTCCTAGTCCAACTAGGAGTCCTTCCATGTAGTAAGAGTAGGAGTCAAGGCAAGGGAAGGAAAAAGGAGAAGGAAGGAAGGGGGTGCCCCCCTTCCCTAGTCCAATTCGGACCAGACCAAGGGGAGGGGCGCGGCCACCCTTGAGGCCCTTTTCCTTCTTTCCCATATGGCCCAATAAGGACCAATACGTATTCCTGTACCTCTCCGGTACTCCGAAAAATACCCAAATCACTCGGAACCTTTCTGATGTCCGAATATAGTCGTCCAATATATCGATCTTTACGTCTCGACCATTTCGAGACTCCTCGTCATGTCCCTGATTTCATCCGGGACTCCGAACTCCTTCGGTACATCAAAACTCATAACTCATAATATAACTGTCATCGAAACCTTAAGCGTGCGGACCCTATGGGTTTGAGAATAATGTAGACATGACCGAGACACGTCTCCGGTCAATAACCAATAGCGGAACCTGGATGCTCATATTGGCTCCCACATATTCTACGAAGATCTTTATCGGTCAGACCACATAACAACATACGTTGTTCCCTTTGTCATCGGTATGTTACTTGCCCGAGATTCGATCGTTGGTATCTCAATACCTAGTTCAATCTCGTTACCGGCAAGTCTGTTTACTCGTTTCGTAATACATCATCTCGCAACTAACTCATTAGTTGCAATGCTTGCAAGGCTTATGTGATGTGCATTACCGAGAGGGCCCAGAGATACCTCTCCGACAATCGGAGTGACAAATCCTAATCTCGAAATACGCAAACCCAACATTTACCTTTGGAGACACCTGTAGAGCTCCTTTATAATCACCCAGTTATGTTGTGACGTTTGGTAGCACACAAAGTGTTCCTCCGGCAAACGGGAGTTGCATAATCTCATAGTCATAGGAACATGTATAAGTCATGAAGAAAGCTAGCAACATACTAAACGATCGGGTGCTAAGCTAATGGAATGGGTCATGTCAATCACATCATTCTCCTAATAATGTGATCCCGTTAATCAAATGACAACACATGTCTATGGTTAGGAAACATAACCATCTTTGATTAACGAGCTAGTCAAGTAGAGGCATACTAGTGACGTTTAGTTTGTCTATGTATTCACACAAGTATTATGTTTCTGGATAATACAATTCTAGCATGAATAATAAACATTTATCATGATATAAGGAAATAAAATAATAACATTATTATTGCCTCTAGGGCATATTTCCTTCAGCGGCAGGCCTTCGCCCTTAGCAATCCTGGTGAGCCAGTGACACTTTCGGGTGGTGTGATTGGACGGCTTCGCGCTGTTGTGGAACTTGCAGGGAGCATCAAGGGTTTGCTCAAAGGAGAAGGCGGGCAACCATGCAGGCTTGCCGCCCTTCTGACGCTTGGGGTCGGGCTGCCCCTCTGGCTGCTGGTCTTCAACCGTCGCCACCTGCCGGCTGGTGGAATCTGGCTAAGGGGCATTGCACTTGTTGTTGTTCGGCTACTAGCACCGACTGGAGTCACCAGCCGGCATTTGAGGAGCTGGGGGAGCACTTTCCCAGACGCGACCACTCAGAGCTCCGACTTTATCGAGGAGTCGGCTGTGACGTACTTGTCCTCTATGATCAGCAGCTCATCGAGCGTAGCCGGCTCGTCGCAGAGGAGCCTGTGCTTGAGCAGGGTGCCTTCTCTACACCCAGCGGTGAAGTACTCTATGGCCTGCACCTCGTGCACCCCTTCGCAAGAGTTGCGCAGTTCATCCTAGCGCATAAGGTAGTCGCATGTAGACTCGGTCAGGCCTTGGACGCACAGGGAGAGCTGGCGAGGCTTGGGCGGCCGCTTGTAGGTGCTGGTGAAGTTGCAGATGAAGACATCGGCAAAGTCCAGCCACCTATTGATGTTGTAAGGCTTAAGGCTGTCCAGCCATGCTCGGGCCGTGCCCTAGAGCATGAGTGGAATGTACTTCACGGCAATGCGCTTATTGCCATTTATTATGCCGACGGTTGTGGAGTAGTCAACCAGCAAATAATTGTCTTCACGGAGTTGTTGTACTTGAGAGTGTCTCGAGGGAGCGAGAACCCTTTGGGGAAGGGCTCGTCGCGAATGTGGGGGCCAAAACGGGCCAGGCCGATTGCATCTTCTTCTTCCATCGCCAGGGATCGAGCCAGTCGGTCGATCCGGTGGCAGGTGTCCTTCTCTCCGGCTCCTTCATGGGGGCCTAGCCGACCTCCAAGAGTCAGATGCTCAACATGCGGTAGGGAAGTGCGCCTCTCCCTGCGCGGGGGAGGCGGTTGATTGCCTCGTCGTTCCACTGCTCGCGGGTGGCCATCTTGGTCGCGCTCAATCGTGATGTGTGTGCGGCTGGTAGCCGGCTCTTGGTCTCCTCGATCGCGGGTGCCGCCTGTCAGCGACCGGGAGGTCGCCCCATGCTCACGACGGGGGGGGGGATGGTTCTCAGCTTGCACGTCGGGTTCCACCACGCGGCTACCGGCTTCTTGCTGCGCGATAGCCATGTCGAGGAGTTGATGGAGGTGTGCTGTCATGCAGCGATGCTCGTCGCCCTCCAGGTGGTCCAGTTTGTCTGCTGCCGCCTGGGCAGCATGCAAGTTCTCCATCAGGGTGGCGTAGACCGGGCGGTCGGCCCCCAGCATGCTGGCGACTGTCGCGCCACACTGCCGAACAGTGCCCGCTCGGCTTGGCTAGCCAACAGCCGGCGTGCCGTAGACGGCACGGTCGATCTCGCGCTGGTAGGCTTCAGTGATGCGCCTAATGGCCGCCAGCTTGTTGGCGCTGTCGAGGAGGGAGACGCGAAATGTTTGCAGCGTCGCTCCGTCGGCGTTTTCCGCCACGGGCGCGAACAAGCCCCGCATTGCCACCTGCAGCGGGTCGTGGCCAGCCCCGTCGGAGGCTCCATCATGGCTAATGACCAGTATCTCTATGACAGTGCTAGAGCTGGCATCGCTAACCGTAGGAGGGAGCAGGTCGTCGCTGGTCACCACATTGCTGGGGAAGGAATCAGGGGAAGCTGCATCGAAGTCGACGAGCATCGAGTCAGTGGTGCCAACGGACTCCAGGTCGGAGGCGGGCTCGTTGGCGATGTGAAGCTTGCTGAGGAGGTCGATGAGGCAGCTCTCGGAGATGGCTGCTCCCGCGTCGGCGCAGGCTCGTTGGAGAGGCGGATCTCGCCGATGAGATCAGCGAGGCAGCTTGCGACGCAAGCGGCTTCCGCACTGCGCAGCGCGTCGACGCAAACACCATCAGACGTGTCGGGCTGGCTGCGCTCGCCAGGAAGGAAGATGGTTCCCATCAAGAATGTGTCTCCGGATGACGGTGCACCTTGCCCCGCGGTGGGCACCAAATGTCGGTGATATGTAGCGACATATGCCCAGGGTGGCTTATCATGGAGAGGGACAAGAGTACGTCGCCGGGCTCTAGAAGCGGGACTGAGCAAGACCGCATACACCTGTGAATCTTACCCAGGTTCGAGGCTCTCCGTGGAGATAACACCCCTAGTCCTACTCTGCAGGGTCTCCGCATGATGACTATCATCAATAGAGTAGCTACAAGATTGCTCCTTGAGATGTTTCGGCTAGAGGAGGAAGAAGAGCAAGGCTAGCCCTAACTTCTCCTTCTGTGGGTGTGTCTAATGGCTAGGGTTCTGAACCCTTTGCATGGGTGAGCCTGGGGGTTTATATAGGCGTACCCCCCAGGCATACAATGGTAATCCGGCCAGGTGTAGGACCCGACCATCAGCGTCTCTCGACACCGGCTTCTCCACCGGCTGCTGGCACCCGCCTCTTGGTGGGTCCCATCGACAGTCGTGTACTCGGCCGACAGGCAGGGCCCGCCGCCTGTAGGTCATGCAGGTTGCTTTATACCGTAGCCTTGCTACTGATGGCGGAGGCTTTGTCGGGGGGAGCGTGGCTACAGTCCCACCGCCTGGCGGGCGCTCACTATAGCCACACCCCATCTCATATGGTTAATGGTGCACAAACTTTGAGGGGATGAAGGGTCGCCTACTAGGAGTCGGCCCACCCTTAACGCCACTTTCTAGGGATTCGCCGCCTTCTGGTGGCATGCGTACAGGTATGACCCGCCGTCTGCGGGCCATACCAACCGCCCATCGTGGGAGCGTGGCTCCCTATGTCATAGGTGGTGTTCTGGGCTGCATGGCAACAGTGCCCCGCCAGGTGAGGGGTGTCCGCTTGGTACGCCCGCACTATGGCCACGCTCAGCCCTAGATTCAGGGGTGGCAGGTTGTACTCTAGCCACGCCCCATCTCATCACAGTGAATGGGTGCAAACTTTGAGGTGGCACAGGGCCGCCTGCTAGATGTCGGCCCCATGGGGGTCATCTCTTGGGGGCGCGCCGTCTTAGGGCAGCCGACGGACCATACGGCCCGAAGAGTCGGTCCTTCGCCCGTGAGGTGTGAGGGGCGCAGCCGGCCCCGATGTATTGAAATACCATGGGGGCTGATGAGGCTACCCGTGGTCATTTACTCCGATAATAAGCAAACAACACGCGAAAAACAGAATCGGTCAAAAATAGAATAGTCTGTAGCAATCTGGATATTTTGAATACTTCTGCAACTCCAAAAATCCTGAGAAATTAGGAAGTCCTAGGCAATTTATTTATTGATCCTTTGCAAAAAGAACCAGTATTTTAGCGCGCTTCTGTTAAAAATGAAACTAATCTCCTGGGCGCAAAAGTTTCTGTTTTTCAGCAGGATCAAATCAACTATCATAGTAAGCTATCCCAAAGGTCTTACTTGGCACAAACACTAATTAAAACATAAAACCACATCTAAACAGAGGCTAGATGAATTATTTATTACAAAACATAACCTAAAAACCAAAAACAAAAATAAAATTGGATTGCCTCCCAACAAGCGCTATTGTTTAATGCCCTTAGCTAGGCATAAAACATGAATAGATCTAAGTGGTATCATCTTTAGCATGCAATTCTTCAATTAGAATCTCAGGGGATTCTTTAGTTTTATAAATGATCAAACTCCTAGGCAAGAAATCAAGAAATTCATTCGCGACAATAGGTTCCTTAATAATATCAAGAAAATTGGGGTGAACACTAATTGATTTGAGATCGTCATTGTTTTTTCTAGAAGATTCACCCTTACTTTTAGGAACATAAGCAACATTAGCAATCTTAGGAGGATGATTTGGAGTAGTTTTAACGGAGCAAAAAGAGGAACCCAAGTTGGTAGTAATATCTTCTAGTTTGCCAATTCTAGTAGAGTATTGATCTATCTTTTCATTAACTATGGGTTCCTTTTCCTTAAGGTTCTTTAGAGTGACTCCTACCTTAGATCCATATTGAGTAATCTGATTATGAATCTTTTTATCCAAATTTTCAATCAACTCTGCGGTAGAAATTTTATTTTGAATAATTTCCAATCTTTGCATAACATGTTCCAAGGTTAAAATAGTTCCATTAACCAAAAGAGGTGGTGGGCCTAGCAAATCTATCATGGCATTGTAAGAGTCGAAAGTATGGCTCCCCAAGAAATTCCCCCAGTAATGGTATCTAGAACATATCTATTCCAAGGAGTAACGCCTACATAAAAATTGCGAAGAAGAACGGAAGTAGATTGCTTTCAAGTAGATCTATTTTGAGCATTGTAAATTCTATACCAAGCATCTTTTAAATTTTCTCCTTCCCTTTGTTTAAAGTTGAGAACCTCAATATTGGGAGTGTTAACAAGGATGGGAGGACTAGCCATAGGAGCGAGAAAGGCAGAAGGAGAAGATGAACGGAAGAAGGTGAAGAAAAGGCGAATGTTTTCGAAAATCGTTTTAGAATTGGGGGAGAGGAAAACGAGAGGCGAATGGCGAATAGTGTAATGTGAGGGATGAGAGTTTATGATGGGTACTTGGTATGTCTCGGCTTGGCGTAGATCTCCCTGGCAACGACGCCAGAAATCCTTCCTTCTACCTCTTGAGCTTGCGTTGGTTTTTCCCTTGAAGAGGAAAGGGTGATGCAGCAAAGTAGAGTAAGTATTTCCCTCTGTTTTGAGAACCAAGGTATCAATCCAGTAGGAGACAACACGACAAGCCACCGAATACCTGCACAAACAAACACCAACTTGCACCGAACGCGATAAAGGGGTTGTTAATCCCTTCATGGTTATTTGCAAAGTTAGATCTGATATAGATGGATAAATGGTAAAGTAATATTTTTGGTATTTTTGGTTTATGGAACGGAAAGTAAAAGATTGCAAAGAAAGTAAATCAGAAACTAAAATTGTAGATTGGAAACTTAAATGATGGAAAATAGACCCAGGGGCCATAGGTTTCACTAGAGGCTTCTCTCAAGATAGAAATTATTATAGTGGGTGAACAAATTACTGCCGAGCAATTGATAGAAAAGCGCAAAGTTATGACGATATCTAAGGCAATGATCATGAATATAGGCATCACATCTGTGTCAAGTAGACCAAAAGGATTCTGCATCCACTACTATTACTCGACACATCGACCGACTCCTGCCTTCATCTAGAGTATTAAGTTCATAAGAACATAGTAACGCATTAAGCAAGGTGACATGATGTAGTGGGATTAACTCAAGCAATATGATGAAAACCCCATCTTGTTATCCTTGATGGCAACAATACAATACATGTCGGTTCCCCTTCTGTCACTAGGATTGAGCACCGCGAGATTGATCCCAAAGCTAAGCACTTCTCCCATTGCAAGAAAAACCAATCTAGTTGGTTAAACCAAATCGATAGTTCGAAGAGACTTGCAAAGATATCAAATCATGCATATAAGAATTCAGAGGAGATTCAAATAATATTCATAGATAAGCTGATCATAAATCCACAATTCATCGGATCTCGGCAAACACACTATGAAAGAGTATTACATCGAATAGATCTCCAAGAACATCGAGGAGAACATGGTATTGAGAATCAAAGAGAGAGAAGAAGCCATCTAGCTACTAGCTATGGACCCGTAGGTCTGTGGTAAACTACTCACGCTTCATCGGAGAGGCAATGGTGTTGATGTATAAGCCCTTCGTGATCGAATCCCCCTCCGGCAGGATGTGGGAAAAGGTCCCTAGATGGGACCTCACCGGTACAGAAGGTTGTGGCGGTGGAAAAGTGGTTTCGTGGCTCCCCTGGAAGTTTTCAGGGTATATGAGTATATATATAGGAGGAAGATCTAGGTCAGGGGGTCACTGAGGGGCCCACAAGGTTGGGGGCACGCCCTACCCCCTGGGTGCACCCTCCACCCTTGTGGTCGCCTCGTGGCTCTTCTGACTTGCACTCCATGTCTCCTGGGTGTCTTCTGGTCCAAGAAAAATCATCGCAAAAGTTTTATTCCGTTTGGTATTCCTTTTCTGCAAAACTCTAAAACAAGGAAAAAAAATAGAAACTGGCACTTGGCTCTAGGTTAATAGGTTAGTCCCAAAAATCATATAAAATAGCATATTAATGCATATAAAACATCCAAAACAGATAATATAATAGCATGGAACAATCAAAAATTATAGATGTGTTGGGGACGTATCACCAGGGTAATGGTGGTAAGCGCAGACACCCTGACGGCAGGTTATATTTTGTGGCTAACACCAACACTGGATATAAAAGCCAGCGTCATGGTAAGCCGGCCTTTGGAGGGCCAAGGTTTAATCTTGAGGCGATGTTGAATGAACCTTGTCCAAAACATAGTCTGCCCAATAAACCGGCAGCTCATGCTTGGAAGGATTGTTTTATCATGAAAGAGTACAAGAATTTCGGCTTCAGTCAGAATCATGGCAATAATAATGGCCCGCCTGGTGGGTCAGAATCTGGTTCACAGCGGCCCGGCTTTGGCGGTGGCGGCTCAAATTCCGGATATCAAGGACAGGGCATTGAGGGTAATTATAACCAACCGTCTCGTTAGGGCGACCAACAGCATTAGTCAGGATACCAGAGTAATCCAAAGTAGCTTAACGATGGCCATTATCATGTTTTACCACCAGTCTTTGAAAGAGAGATCAGAAGGTTCATGAGCGTGTGGTCAGTACAGTTGAGCCGACGGTACCTCAATACTTGCGATGGTTAGAACCGCCGATTATGTGGACCAGAGAGGATCACCCGCCCCGGGTTGACAATCCGGGTCAACTAGCGTTGGTGGTAGCCCCTCAAGTTGGGGGTTACAAGTTCACTAAAGTGCTCATGGATGGTGGCAGCAACATCAATATCCTTTATTATTATGATACCTTTCACCGAATGAATTTGACCGATAAAGAGCTTAAGCCGTCCTCTACAGTCTTCCATGGCGTGGTACCTGGTAAGTCAGCATATCCAGTTGGTAAGATTGCCTTGTAAGTGGATTTTGACAATGATTATGACTACAGGGCAGAGACGGTGTGGTTTGAGGTGATTAAGATAAAGAGCCCTTATCATGCCTTGTTTGGACGGTCGGCTTATGCCAAATTTATGGCGCAGCCTTGTTATGTTTATCTACAGCTTAAGATGACATGATGTAAGGGTACTATTACAGTCCATGGTAACCGAACGATTGCTTTGGAATGTGAAGAAGGAGATGCTGCCTATGCTGAGTCAGCCTGTGCCACTAAGGAACCTACATTTTATAAGGATAATGTTGACCCGGCTGATATGACCCCTTTGAAGAAGCCCACCATGGAGCAAGACCCTCTGTTAATGTTTAAATCGGCTGAGGATACTAAGCAGGTTGACTTTGTCCCTGGCGACTCATCTCAGTAGTTCACGATAGGGGCTAATATGGATCCTAAATAGGAAAGCAAGCTCATCGAGTTCATCCGTGAGAATGGGGACATCTTTGCATGGAAACCTTCTGACATGTCGGGTGTACCAAGAGAATTCGCTGAGCACACTCTTAATGTTGATCCTAAATTTAAGTCGGTCAAACAATTCCTTCATCGTTTCAATGCAGAGTGGCGTAAGGCCATTGGAGAAGAGGTGGCCCGGCTCTTGGCAGTTGGATTCATCGTTGAAGTCTTTCACCCTGAGTGGTTGGCTAACCTGGTGTTGGTACTTAAGAAAAATGGCACCTGGCGTATGTTGTGTTGACTACACTGACCTTAACAAGGCTTGTCCAGCTGATCCCTTTGCTCTCCCTCGCATTGACCAGATTATTGATGCCACGGCGGGTTGTGAGAGTTTATGTTTCCTTGACGCTTATTATGGTTATCATGAGATCAAAATGACAGTTGAAGACCAAGAGAAGATGGCTTTCATCACACCTTTTGGAGCTTTCTGCTATGTCTCTATGCCTTTTGGGCTCAAGAGTGCCAAGGCGACTTATCAACGCTGTGTTCTGAATTGCTTTCACAGTCAAATTGGGCGTAATGTGCATGCTTATGTGGATGATATTGTGGTTAAATCTAGGGAAAAGGAGACACTCATGGATGATCTATGAGAAACCTTCACAATCTCCAGGTCGACAAGATGGTGCTTAACCCGCCCAAGTGTGTTTTTGGTGTACCTGCAGGCAAGCTCTTGGGTTTTCTGGTCTCAGAGAGAGGAATTGAAGCTAACCCGGAAAAGATTAAGGCTACTACTTCCTTGGCTAAGCCGGCGTGTGTCAATGACGTCCAGCGCCTGGCGGGTCGTATCACAGCTCTAAGCCGGTTTATAAGCCGCCTGGGAGAGAAGGCCGTCCCCTTATATCAAATGATGAAGAAAACAGACCATTTTGTTTGCAGTGATGAGGCTGATAAGGCGTTTGAGACGCTCAAAAAGCAGTTGGTTGAGCCGCCCGTCCTTGTCGCTCCTGTGGAGAAGGAGCCTTTACTTCTATACGTGGCGGCTAACAGTAAAGATGTCAGTGTGGTGATTGTTCTGGAGCGCAAAGAGGTGGGTAAGGAATACCCAGTCCAGCGGCCAGCTTATTATGTCAGTGGGGTGTTAATTGAATCCAAGCAACGTTACCCACATTGGCAGAAATTGGTATATGGAGTGTTCATGGAGAGTCGCAAGCTGAACCATTATTTTCTTGGTCATCCTATTACTTTGATCGGCTCTGCCCCTTTAGGAGACATAATTCAAAACAGGGAGGCCACATGCCGGGTTGCTAAGTGGGCAATAGAGCTTGGACCTCATGGTTTGAAATATGTGCCAAGAACAGTTATCAACTCTCAGGCTCTGGTGGATTTCATCAATGACTGGACGGAGTTGCAAACACCTGTGGAGAGGCCTGATAACACATATTGGACAATTCACTTTGATGGGTCCAAGCAGCTAGAAGGCTCGGGGGATGGGGTGATACGTCTCCAACGTGTCTATAATTTTTTATTGTTCCATGTTGTTATATTATCATTCTTGGATGTTTTACAATCATTTTATAGCAACTTTATATAATTTTTTGGGACTAACCTATTGACATAGTGCCTAGTGCTAGTTGTTGTTTTTTGCTTGTTTTTTACATCACAGAAAATCAATATCAAACGGAGTCCAAATGCAGTGAAACTTTTTGGAGATTTTTTTGGACCGGAAGTCACCCAGTGGGCCAGAGAAGCACCTGGGGGCACCCCGATGGGGGCACAACCCACCAGGGCGCGCCTGGGGACCCAGGCGCGCCCAGGTGGGTTGTGCCCACCTCGGTGGCCTCTCGCGCCGCCTCTTTGTTCTATAAATGCCCAAATATTACAAAAACCCTAGGGGAGTCGACGAAATTTTGTTCCAACCGCCGCCAGTTCTAGAACCATGAGATCCAATCTAGAGCCCTTCTGCGGCACTCTGTCGGAGGGGGGGAATCATCACCGGTGGCCATCTTCATCATCCCGACGGCCACCATGATGAGGAGGCAATAGTCCTCCCTCGGGGCTGAGGGTATGTACCAGTAGTTATGTGTTTTATCTATGTCCCTCGTGTTCTTGAGATGGAATGATCTTGATGTAACGCGGGCTTTGTTGACATAGATGAATCATATGGAGTTTTTCCCCTCTCTATCTTCTTGATGAATTGAGCTTTCCCTTTGAAGTTTTCTTATCGGATTGAGTCTTTAAGGATTTGAGAGCACTTAATATGTGTTTTGCATGAGGATATCCGTAGTGACATTAGGATATCTAATTGAGTTACTTGATTTATATTATTGTGATCAACTTGCGGGTTCCGTGACTTTAGGACCTATGCATAGGGGTTGGTACACGTTCTCATCTTGACTCTCTGATAGATATTTTGGGGCACTCCTTGGGAATCAAATAGATGAATCTGAAATTGTGTGATGCTTATCATATGACCAAACCCACGGATATTTGTGGTGACATTGGAATATCTAGGTAACATTATGGCTTTGGTTGATTTGCATCTTAAGGTGTTATTCTAAGGAATATCTTTGTGGTGGTTTCGTGCTCGACAACAATTTCTATACAACAAGTAATTTTGGAGTGAACTCTACACCGCACTTGACGGATTCACATATGATTCAACTATGTCAACATTGTTGGGAGATCATTGATGTCTACTGCGCAACTTATTCTTGTAGACTTGTGTTGGGCCTCCAAGCGCAGAGTTTTGTAGGACACTAGCAACTTTCCCTCAAGTGGATGACCTAAGGTTTATCAATCCGTGGGAGGTGTAGGATGAAGATGGTCTCTCTCAAACAACCCTGCAACCAAATAATAAAAAGTCTCTTGTGTCCCCAACACACCCAGTACAATGGCAAATTGTATAGGTGCACTAGTTCGGCGAAGAGATGGTATTAAAAGTGTAGTATGTATAGTAGATATTGTTTTTTGTAATAGGAACAATAAAAAGCAGCAAGGTAGCAATTAATAAAACGATGCACAAACGGTATTGCAATGCTTGAAATGAGGCCTAGGGTCCGTACTTTCGCTAGTGCAATCTCTCAACAATCATAACATAATTGGATCATATAACCATCCCTCAACTTGCGATGAAGAATCACTCCAAAGTCCCTATCTAGCGGAGAACATAAGAAGAAATTATTTGTAGGGTACGAAACCACCTTGAAGCTATTCTTTCCGATCGATCTATCCAAGAGTTCATACTAAAATAACACCAAATAATTTCAGATTCATAATACTCAATCCAACACAAAGAACCCCAAAGAGTTCCCCAAGATTTCTACCAGAGAAACAAAGACAAGAACAGGCATCAACCCCTATGCATAGATTACCCCAATGTGACCTCAGGAATCCGTGAGTTGAGTGCCAAAACATATATCAAGTGAATCAAAATAATACCCCATTGTCACCATGAGTATTCATTTGCAAGACATATATTAAGTGCTCTCAAATCATTAAAAGTATTCAATCCGATAAAACGAAATCTCAAAGGGAAAACTCAATTCATCACAATAGGATAGAGAGGGGAAAACACCATATGATCCGACTATATTAACAAAGCCCGCGATACATCAAGATCGTGACATCTCAAGAACACGAGAGAGAGAGAGATTAAACACATAGCTACTGGTACAAACCGTCAACCCCGAGGGTGGACTACTCCCTCCTCATCGTGGTGGCCGCCGGGATGATGAAGATGGCCACCAGTGATGATTTCCCCCTCCGGTAGGGTGCCGGAATGTGGTCTAGATTGGTTTCTCGTGGCTACAGAGCCTTGCAGCGGCGAACTTATGATCCAGGGTAACCCCCGAGGGTTTTGGAATATTTGGCAATTTTTAGGGCGAAGAGGGGGTGCGGGAGGCCATCGAGGTGGGCACAACCCACCTGGGCGTGCCTGGGCCCCCAGGCGCGCTCTGGTGGGTTGTGGCCCCCTCGGGGCACCCCCCAGGTGTTGCTCTGGCCCATTGGACTTCTTTGAGGTAGTTTACCTTATTGATTGGAGCATCTGAACCACAAGGACTGACAGAATCTCCAGACATATCAGGCCAACCTTTGGGGATGGAAGGCTAAGTTCATTCATGACATCACCTTGCATTCCCATAGGATGGAGGCTTCGATCAAGCCTCTGCTCCTCCAGTGGATCAATGCCCTGCGATGATCTATGTGAAAAGGCCTTTCCTAGTACATTTGTATATAAATTGTTGTACTTTCATAGGTAGGTCTGTTAAACCCCCTAGATAGCTTTTATTCAATTTATTTCTTTCATTTAAGACTTGGGGCTCTATTTTAATAAAAGGTTGTGGGGCTTTTTCCTCACAGTGTTCAGTCAAAAAATCCACAAAAAGTTTCACGGTGTTTGGACTCCGTTTGATATTGATTTCGTGCAATGTTAAAAACAAGCAAAAACATCAATTGGCACTAGGCACTGGATCAATAGGTTAGTCCCAAAAAAATCATATAAAGTTGCTATAAAATGATTGTAAAACATCCAAGAATGATAATATATTAGCATCAATGCTTCATAAGTTATAGATACGTTGGAGACGTATCAGCATCCCCAAGCTTAATTCCTACTCGTCCTCGAGTAGGTAAATGATAAAAGAAATAATTATGAAGTGTGAATGCTAGCAAAGTGCACAAGTTTGATCAATGACAATTTCAATCACTTTTCCTAGCATCATAACATCAATTCTTTCTTATAAAACTTCTCATGTTGAAGTAGCAACCAATTCACATGTTAAGGTTCAAACAATGAATTCTCTTGAAACTCAACAACCTATGTTCTCAGTCACCAAGCAATTGTAATTCAACTTATTCAACAGAGTTTAAGTAAAAGCTCCACATACTTAGCCATCATATAGTCTTCTATGATTGCTAACACTCACCGCATACACATGAGCAAAACGTTTCAACTGGACACATAGAAAGATAGGGGCTTAAAATTTTGCCTCCCAACGTATTCACCTTAAGGGTGATGTCAACAATAATAACTCATGCTACCCATATCCAACTGGATATATGTGCCTAGATCTTTCCTCACCACATGATGCTTGCCAAAAGATAAAAATAAAAAGGAATAGAGAGAAAAACTTTGACTCTTGCATGAAAGTAAATACAGAAAACTAAAAGGTAGGAGCAGAGGTTGACATGCGCTTATTTGTTTGTATGCTCAACCCCTTAGTGCAAAAGAAAGTCACGTTATATTGCCCCTTATGATAGCAACCTTTATTATGCAGTCTGTCGCTTTTATTCTTTGCCATCACAAGTTTGTACAACGCTCAATTTTCTCTTACGCTAAATGATCTAACACTTTTAGAAGCAATTTTTATTGCAGTGATGACAACTTACTTGAAGGATCTTGCTCAATACTTAGGTACGTATGGTGGACTCTTGAAAACAAGATTTGGGTTCAAGGGTTTTCGGATGCACAAGTACTATCTCTACTTGGTGTGGAATTTTTGGCTAGCAAGGATGGGGGGCAAGCACCACATGTTGAAGGATCTATGACAATGTAACTTCTATGTGAATATGAAGAAACATAAACCATTATGTTGTCTTCCTTGTCCAACGTCAACAATTTTGGCATGTAATATTTTGATGGGGGCTCACAATCACAAAAGATTTCCAAGATATTCTATTTGCATGTGAAAGTTCTCTTCCTTATACTAATTATTCATGAATTGCTTGTATGACCAATATTGTGATTGTCAAGCTTCAAAAGATTTCACCTTCTAAACCCAATGTGAAGATACCACTAGGCATGATATAAACATATAATTTCAGCTTCATTATATTCAATTTATTCAACAATTTACTCATAGGATATAAGTGAAGCACAAGAGTAAATGACAAACTACTCCAAAAAAGATATAAGTGAAGATCAAGCGAGTAGTTAAGTAAATGGGTAGCTATTTGAGGAATATCTCTTATTAAAAACTTTCAGATCTAAGTATTTTATTAAAACAGCAAGCAAAACAAAACAAAATGACATTCCAAAAATAGCACAACTCATGTGAAGAAGCAAAAACTTAGGCTCAACCGATACTGACCGATAATTGTTGATGAAGAAAGGTGGGATGCCTACCGGGGCATCCCCAAGCTTAGATTCTTGAGAATTCTTGAAATATTATATTGGGATGCCTTGGGCATCCCCAAGCTTGAGCTTTTGTGTCTCCTTCGTTCCTTTTATATCATGGTTTCCCTAAATCTTAAAAACGTCATCCGCACAAAACTCAACAAGAACTCGTGAGATAAGTTAGTATAAACCAATGCAAAACCTTATCATTCTCTACTGTAGAAAATCACTAAAATTATTATATAACATTGCATACTAAATGCCTCTTCATATTTAATACTGCTATCCTCAAATAGAATCATTAAACAAGCAAACATATGCAAACATAATAGCAATCTGCCAAAACAGTATAGTGTGTAAAGAATGCAAGAGTATCAATACTTTTTTAACTCCAAAAATTATGAAAATTTACCAAATTGTATAAAATTTATAAGATCTTATTGTGCAAAAGGTTTCAACATTTTATCACATTCTGACTTTTCTAGGGAATTTTTGCAACAGCGATAAACTTTCTGATTTGAAACAGCAACATGTAGACTTGCAAAATAAGCATGGCCAAGGCTATCCTTGGAATTTTTATTGACAAGAAAGATGCAAAATATTATTCTAAATAACAGCAAGAAAATCCTAACAAAATAAAATGACGCTCCAAGTAAAACTCATATCATGTGATGAATGAAAACATAGCTCCAAGTGATGTTACCAATAATGTTGAAGACGAAAGAGGGGATGCATTCCGGGGCATCCCCAAGCTTAGTTGCCTAGATATTCCTTGAATATTACCTTGGGTGCCTTGGGCATCCCCAAGCTTAGGGTCTTGTCACTCCTTATTCTCCTCATATCGATATCTCACCCAAAACTTGAAAATTTCAATCACACAAAACTTAACGAAACTTCGTGAGATAGGTTAGTTTGATAAAGAGCAAAACCACTCACGTTTTGTACTTCCAAAGACAAGATTCATAATTGTTATAACACAATGCCTACTGTACCATATCATTTCCAAAATTTATATTGAACAATATAAGCCATGGAAGCTAGAAAGCAAGCAAACTATGCATTGCACACAGAATGTCAAAAACAGAACAGACTTTAGTAATTTGTACTCCAACCATATTTCTGCTACTCCAAAATTTCTAAAAAAATAGGAAAACCTGGGAAATTTGTCTATTAATCTTCTGAATACAGAATCAGTATTTTATCATGCTTCTATTAAAAATGAGAATTATTTTCCTGAGTGCAAAAGTTTCTGTTTTTCAGCAAGATCAAATCAACTATCACCATAGACCATCCCAAATGTCTTACTTGGCACTTTATTGAAACTAAAGCAGTAAAACATGATTAATACAGTAGCATAATCATGTGAATACAAAAAACTGTAGGTAAAAGTGTTGGGTTATCCCCAACAAGTGCTTTTCTATAATGCCTTTTAGCTAGGCATGATGAGTTCAATGATACTCGCATAAAAGATAAGGATTGAAACATAACAAAAGCATCATGAATAGATTCATCAGTATAACCATCACAGAAAGCATTATTTTCATGATCCAAAAGCATAGAAAATTTATTACTCTCATATAAGCAATTTTATTCTCATTCACAATAGTGGGAGTATCATGCGAAACTCGAATACTAAAAATTGTTTCCACATTAAAAGAGTAATGTTCAGTAAAAGGATATTCAAAATTATGACAATAATTATCACTAATTTTTATAACATAAGTATCATCACAATAATCATCCTAAGTGGGAGGCATGCAATCATCATAGCAAATTTGATCATTCAAATTAAGGGGACTAAAAAGATCATCTTCATTAAGCATAGCATCCCCAAGCTTGGGACAAACATTAATTGCAGCAAATAAATTCTCAAACATGTCATTCTCATCAAACATAACATCCTCAATCTTGTGGCTTGGCATATCATAAGCATAATCACTCTCATCATTAATAGTATGAATAGCACCAACAGTATAACAATTAATATCATCGTAATTTCCCAAGTTGGTGCCAAAAAGATTTCTAAGGTTGTAACAAGTATAATTATCTTCCCAGTCATAATCATCACAACAAGCAATAGGCATAACAAAATCATCATCAATAATGCTCTCGGACATTGTGTCATAAGACATAGAAGTAATATCATCATCAAGTTCATCATCTTCCACAATTATTTTTTATTCATTTTCATGAGGCACAACAATAATAGGAGCAACATTATTTGGGAGAGATACTTTTTTACCTCTATTTTTTCTTCTTTTCTTCTTCTTCACCACATCATGTGTGGGTTTAATTAATTTTTTCAAGCTTCTTATTGATGAGATTGGTTGAATAGGGAGCTCCTCCTCCTTACCTATTTATTCATGAGAGACAATAAAAGGGAAAGTGGAAATCTTTACCCTTTCATTAGTATTACTTTTATATTCTATTGGTTTTCCCATCTTTCTATAGTTGGCAATATAAGTATTCTCATTGCAATTTACCATGCAAAACATATAGATATTCTTTAGTTTAGTTTCAATGTCCTCTGTGAGAATGAATACTTCAAACCAACTATTTTATATGGCAATTCTTCAATCCCCAATAATAAACAAAGTTCATTCTAAAGTTCTAGGGTGATCAAGTTATTGCAATATTTGGACACGATTCGATCATGAAAAAGCATGCATTGGAAATTAAGATGACCAACCTTATTGCAAAGTTCAAAGTAATAGGACAAAGAGAACATAATTTTGTAGCAAATTCATCTATCACTTTGAGCAAAGAATTGGTTCTATCATGTTTATGCTTCTTACAAAAGCTATCTTCGCTATAAGGCACGTCTTCACAAACTTTATGTGCTCCACAAAAATTGACATGCTTATAAGAAACATTTTTCTCATGACTAGTGCAATAATCATTAGCATTTTGGATATTCAAAGAATTCATACTAACAACATTGCAATCATGCTCATCATTCAAATATTTTGTGCCAAACATTTTATTGACTTCTTCTTCTAACAACTGAGCACAATTTTCTGATCCATCATTTTCAAGAAAGATATTATAAATATGATCAATAATAAGATGCAACCTCAATTCCAATTCTTTTTGTAGTTTTCTTTTATGAACCTAACTAGTGATAAAACAAGAAACTAAAAGATTCAATTGCAAGATGTAAAGATATACCTTCATGCACTCACCTCCTCGGCAACGGCGCCAGAAGAGAGCTTGATGTCTACTACGCAACTTGTTCTTGTAGACTTGTGTTGGGCCTCCATGTGCAGCCTTTTGTAGGTCAGTAGCAATTTTCCCTCAAGTGGATGACCTAAGGTTTATCAATCCGTGGGAGGTGTAGGATGAACATGGTCTCTCTCAAACAACCCTGCAACCAAATAATAAAAAGTCTCTTGTGTCCCCAACACACCCAGTACAATGGCAAATTGTATAGGTGCACTAGTTCGGTGAAGAGATGGTATTGAACGTGTAGTATGGATAGTAGATATTGATTTTTGTAATAGGAGCAATAAAAAAACAGCAAGGTAGCAATTAATAAAATGGGGCAAAAATGGTATTGCATTGCTTGAAAATGAGGCCTAGGGCCCGTACTTTTGCTAGTTGTAACAGCCTGGTTTTTGGCCCTTTTCTTTTCTTTTTGAATTATTGGTTTTGCTTTGTTTTTCTTTTTGGAGTGGTTCTGTGGCCTTGTCACCTGGGAAATCATCTTCATTTCCTCTCCCAAGTGGCTCATCATCCTAAAAAATTTGCCAAGATCATGTCACTTCACTGGTTAACCAAACCCTAATTTGTTTATCTCGGGAATATTCCTTTTCCTATTAAAGGAATAACCCTGTCTGCCCTAGGTTGTGAAGCAACACATATTTATGTCCATCCAAAAATTACCAAATAATTCTCATAATTTCTTTGGTCATATATTGCTCAAATATGCCCAAACTTTCCTGTCCTAGCCCAAAAATAATTCCCCACTAATTATTCTTCATTTCTGTCCAGAGGGGCACTTTGTGAAGGAAGTGCCACCTATACTTTCCTGATTGCTCCCAAATCTTTTGGGAATTCTCTTATGTCCAAATCATTGCCTCATGCCAAAAGTCAACTTTATTTTCCTAGTCAATCTTACTCAGCAATGTTTCAAACTTTCTATCAGATAGAAGGCATTGTGAAGGAAGTACTAGCTAGGAGTTTCCAAATGAGTTGAAATTTTGCACACACCTTCATGTTCCCATATTATCACACTCATACAAATTTAAGCTCCATCCCTTGATCTATGTGAGCACAACATCAAATCTTTGATTCTGTCAATATTTTCAGGTTGTGAAGCAAGTATATTTTATGTTGCTTCATTTTGCCTGGAAATTTACCAGAGCATTCTCCTACCCAAATAACTTCTCTCCACAAAATTTGGGATCAATTCATCTAGCAAATATTTCTCTAGAATTTTTGCAAGTTCTTGGACAGAGGGAATAGCTGTGAAGGAAGTACCATTTTGGTGAATCCATTTGGTGCAAACTTTTTACAGCATCTTCTTATGACCAAATCACTAAGCCTTGCCAAGTTTCAGCTCAAGTGGAATCTCCATGTGAGTGCACCTTCCTCATCAAATTTCTGGACCCATAATGTGAGTTACAAAGCAACTATATTAGTTTGTGCTCTATTATGCCCCAAAACCTCCAGGATCATAGTCCTTCCGTAGTTAATCACCCCAGACAAAACCTTTTGGACCCAACCAAGTCCATGTAAATCACCAGTGCACGGCCAAATTTACTGCAGTAAACTTCAGACGGTGATTACCATTTACCTAGACCATTTTTCATCAATCTACCACCGCAGTCGAAACCTCCCCTGGAAGAACTACGCACTAGACAACACGTTACAACCCATATCCCCCGCTACATGCCAGTGCACGCGGTGACCGCATTAATGGCATCACAGTGCGCGCTCTCTGTGCGCAGTGGCCGTGTCCAGGGCGCCGCTTCTGCTTCGTCTGTTCCCCTCTCGTCGTCTTCGCGTGCGTGAGCGTGTCCCTTGGCTTCACCTCATTGTAGCCGTTCCCCTGGACCCCTCTCCCCCTCTAGCAGCTTCCTCACTGATGCAAGCCGCTGCGCGTCCACGAGCGAACAGTGGCGGTTTGGCTTGAAGCTCGCCGTCTTCTTCCTCTCTGCGCTCCCTTGGCCGCCTCTTCCCCGTGAGAACCTCCACTGCTCCTCCTACGTCATCTACCTTCGAGATCGCGAGCGTGGGACGCGTCCGAGGCGACGCCAGCTCGCCCCCTCCTCCCCTGCCTATATAAGGCCGTCCCGGGCATGTTTCTCCTCACCTCTCGACCTCACTCACTCCTCTAGCCCTGCCCAGCCATTTCCCCGAGCTCGAGCAGTTCTTCTCGTCCCCCATCACCACCATGGCCGCCGCGGCCACCCTCTTGAATTCGAGCTCGTCGGAGCTCCTTTCCTCCTCTAAACTCCACCGTCAGCTTCCCCGTACTCCTGCGGTCCTCCCCATGCCCTCACCTAGTCACCAGAGTGGATGTGGCCGTCACCTCCAAGGTCCGGCCGCCGCCGCTGCTCTCGGCCTCTGTGAGTCGCCATGGCCAGAGCCCTCCCCGACGCTCTCTTTGTTGCGGGACGAATGCGGCACATCCTCCCAAGTCCACCGGTGGTCCCTCTCCACCGGGGACGACCGAAGTTGGCTGGGCAAGTCGCCGGAGCCCGCCTCTATCTCCTGTAGCAGCCAATGCCCCAAGCCCTCCCCGTCGCTCCTGCTACCTCTCTCCGGTGCGGTACTCTTCGGCGAGCTCGCCGGTGTCATCCCTCTCGCCGGAGGTGGCTGGAGCTGCCGAGCCCGTCGCCGGCCGGGCCCAGCCCCGCCGCTCCTCTGCTCTCCGTCGGGCACGAGGAAGATGCCAGGCAAGAAAGGAGAGAGAAAAAGATGGATAAGGTGGGGCCCGCGTGTCAGTGTCCCAGCTCGCTGACCCCACCCCGCTGATGTGGTTAAATGAAAACGTATTCATATGAATACGTTTT
Organism: Triticum urartu; assembly: GCF_003073215.2. Lineage (NCBI taxonomy): Eukaryota > Viridiplantae > Streptophyta > Magnoliopsida > Poales > Poaceae > Triticum > Triticum urartu. The sequence goes on along the minus strand of NC_053022.1, from coordinate 397,394,108 downwards.
CCCCCAACGAAAGCGTATTCTGCTTCTTCTTCGGGCCAGAATGCGGTTTCTTTCTGGAAAGCGTTTTCTGATAAAGACATGTTCGGTTTAAACTACCAGGGACCTGTTTGTAGAAGTATTTTTACAGACTAGTCCCTAAGCTTTAAGCGTCCGTATCTTTTTACCCATAACTCCAAATCAAGTGAATCCAAAGCCCACTTCTTCGTTTCGTCGAGCCTGTTCTGTTGGTTTCATTTTCACCATGTGTTAATATTCTGAAAATGACCACTTGCCCTTGCGCTTAATCAGTCCCCTCCGAGAGAGAATGTTTTCCAGCAATTCTTTCTGCGAGGTTCTCGCACTTCTTCCCGGTGATTTCTTCCACCCCAAGCAAGCCACACCCTCCACTTACATGATTGCAATGCAGTGACATGGTTTTTTTATTTGAACTTGTTTAAAATATTGCATTAGCTATGTATGATTTGTTCATGGCATTTCTCGGAGTATTGTTTTTATCTTGATATTGCCATGATATTGCTTGGAGTTCTAGGACTTATGTCTTGATGATTATGTGGATGACATGTGCCTTTGGATTCTTAGTGGCTATTATGATTATTTTCATGATGGTATCTGGTATTATTTTGGAGTATTACTTTGGATATCATGTTGCCTTTGGATTATTAGTGGCTAGTGTTAGTTTCATCATGATGCTAGTTGATATTATGTTTTGGAGTATGATGATGGAGATGATGCTTGCATGTGGATCATAGCTAGATAGTTAGTTCTTGATATTTGAGTAGTAGTATTATCGTTCTTCGATTCATCATGATAGTAGTGTTATACTGTCCTCGGAGTATTTTGATATGACGATATTAAGCTTTGGATTATTTTTTGGATATTGCTATGACTTGGATTATAGTTTGATAGTTGATATCGGAGTATCAATTATCACAGTTATATTTTCGGGGATAAATTCTGTCATTAAGTTGGTCAGGTGCCACCGAACCGGGCTTTCTCCAGTGCAACCACATTTGACTTTATGGGAAGGCCCTAATGCGATGCTATTGCCGTGTCTCTTGCCGGTGCCTCCAACGAGGGAAGGTTATGGGCGCATGCTACCCTGATCAGGTAGGCGGACATAAGCCTTGTGTGCCCGTAGTTGGATTTTGCGCGCTTTTGTCCCCGTGCTACCTCTTGAGCACTGCGTTGGATTTCCCCAAAGAGGAGAGGATGATGCAGCAAAGTAGCGTAACTATTTCCCTCAGTTTTTGAGAACCAAGGTATCAATCCAGTAGGAGGCCATGCACAAGTCCCTCGTACCTACACAAAAACAATAGCTCAACACAACCAACGCGCTTAGGGGTTGTCAATCCCTTCACGGTCACTTACGAAAGTGAGATCTGATAGAGATGATAAATAATATTTTTGGTATTTTTGGTATATAGATGCAAAGTAAAAAGTAAAAGCAAAGTAAAAAAGCGAAGCAATAATGAAGTGATGGGGATTGATATGATGAGAAAGAGAACCGGGGGCCATAGGTTTCACTAGTGGCTTCTCTCAAGAGCATAAGTATTCTACGGTGGGTGAACAATTACTGTTGAGCAATTGACATAATTGAGCATAGTTATGAGAATATCTAGGTATGATCATGTATACAGGCATCACGTCCGAGACAAGTAGACCGAAACGATTCTGCATCTACTACTATTACTCCACTCATCGACCGCTATCCAGCATGCATCTAGAGTATTAAGTTAAAAACAGAGTAACGCCTTAAGCAAGATGACATGATGTAGAGGGATAGTTTCATGCAATATGATAAAATCCCCATCTTGTTATCCTCAATGGCAACGATACAATACGTGCCTTGCTGCCCCTTCTGTCACTGGAAAAGGACACCGCAAGATCAAACCCAAAGCTAAGCACTTCTCCCATGGCAAGAACAACCAATCTAGTAGGCCAAACCAAAGTGATAATTCGAAGAGACTTGCAAAGATAACCAATCATACATAAAAGAATTCAAAGAAGATTCAAATATTATTCATAGATAGACTTGATCATAAACCCACAATTCATCGGTCTCAACAAACACACCGCAAAAAGAAGATTACATCGAATAGATCTCCACAAGAGAGGGGGAGAACATTGTATTGAGATCCAAAAAGAGAGAAGAAGCCATCTAGCTACTAGCTATGGACCCGTAGGTCTGAACTAAACTACTCACACTTCATCGGAGAGGCTTGGATGATGATGTAGAAACCCTCCGTGATCGATGCCCCCTTCGGCGGAGCTCCAGAACAGGCCCCAAGATGGGATCTCATGGATACAGAAAGTTGCAGCGGTAGAATTAGGTTTTTGGCTCCGTATCTGATCGTTTGGGGGTACGTGGATATATATAGGAGGAAGAAGTACGTCGGTGGAGCTTCGAGGGGCCCACGAGGCAGGGGCGCGCCCTAGGGGGGGACGCGCCCTCCACCCTCGTGACCGCCTCGTGGCTTTCTTGACGGAGGGTCCAAGTCTCCTGGATCTTATCTGATGAGAAAATCACGTTTTCGAAGGTTTCATTCCGTTTGGACTCGTTTAATATTCCTTTTCTTTAAAACCCTAAAACAGGCAAAAAACAGCAATTCTGGGCTGGGCCTTCGGTTAATAGGTTAGTCCCAAAAATAATATAAAAGTGGATAATAAAGCCCAATAATGTCCAAAACAGTAGATAATATAGCATAGAGTAATCAAAAATTATAGATACGTTGGAGACGTATCACCCCGTTTGGGACCTTTTTCTTTGCCATGACGGTGGCCGTTGGTGCCTTTGGTAGGCACGGGGCCACTCAGGACTGAACCCAAAGGTGGTGTTGGTCGGAGTGGCCGGGAGAGTGTCATGGCAGTAGATCAGTTTTGTCGGAACGTCGTTGGGACCCGAATGGGAGTGCGAGGCCATGGGTTCTGTGGTGTGAGTAAAGTACGGTACCTCTGCAGAGTATGTTTGTTTAAACTATCGATAGCCGCGTCCTCGGTCATGGGCATGGTTTCGTACTAGGTCACACCGTTCGATCAACACTCACATGAAGAAATGACTTATAGGTGATTTATATGTTGATATTTTGAGCAGTACAGATTGGCAGGATGTTGATGATGATGTTGGAGACCAAGTGTTGGTCATGGTAGTGATCGCCGGAAAGATCACCGTTTGAGACCAAGTGTTGGTCATGGTTGTGATCACCGGAAAGATCACCGTTTGGTTACAGGGTAACCCGATCCAAGACCACGAGGTTGGTCCGTTTGTGATCCGTGAATGATCACCGTTTGGTTTTGATCACGAGGTGATCGAGATGGTATACTGCTTGGCCGGTTAGCCAAGAGAAATATGGTTATGGAGATCTGAGATGGTGATTTATCAGTATTGTATTAGTTTCATACCATGCTTAGTAGTTGCTTCATCATGGTAGTTGTTAATTAATTAACCTATTAATGTTATGTTATTGTCTTGCCTTGATGTTTATGGTTGTTGTGAGCTTGCAAGTACATTCAATGCACTGACCTGGCGTGTCATGCCAGATTGCAGGTGATGCCATGATTGCTTGATTGCTTGTCGAGGTTGCCGTGCGTGCGACCTAGATCGTGTCCCATCCAGAGTCCCTGTGGAGTGGAGTTCACCACCTTCGTCGTTGTTCCACTGTTAGAAGTATTCCGCTCCTACGAGTTGTTCCGCTGCTAGCATAGAGCAAGTGTAGTATCGCAGGCGTAGTGTTGCCATGCTGATGTGCCTCTTTGTAACATCAGACCTTTGTATTATTATTCTTGTAATAAGAGCTGATTTGTTCTATGTCAAGTAGTGCCGTATTCCAGAGACTTCTCCTCGATCTCTGGGCTGGAATACAGGGTGTTCCGGTTTCTCTGAGCCCGGGTGCCACACTAGTGCAATCTCTCAACAATGCTAACATAATTGGATCATATAACCATCCCTCAACGTGCCATAAAGAATCACTCCAAAGTCCCTATCAAGCGGAGAACATAAGAAGAAATTATTTTTAGGGTACAAAACCACCTCGAAGCTATTCTTTCCGATCCATCTATCCAAGAGTTCGTACTAAAATAACACCAAATAATTTCAGATTCATAATACTCAATCCAACACAAAGAACCTCAAAGAGTGTGATATGTCCATTTAGCATCATGTTTTCCTACTATTATTTATGATGTTTTATCCATAATAATGCTTTTTGGAGTAATTCTAATGCCTTTTCTCTCATAATATGCAAGGTATACACAAAGAGGGAGAATTCCGGCAGCTGGATATCTGGACCTGAAAAAGCTACACCAGGCTGCCTATTCTGCACAACTCCAAAAATGTTGAAACTTCACGGAGAATTTTTATGGAACATATGGAGAATATTGGAGCAAATAAGTACCATAAGGGGCCCACCAGGTTGGCACAACCCACCTGGGTATGCCAGGGAGCCTAGGCGCGCCCTGGTGGGTTATGCTCACCCAGGCCCACCTCAAGTGCCCATCTTCTGGTATATAAGCTAGAAAAAATAAGGAGAGGACTTTTGGGATGGAGCACCACCGTCTCGAGGCGGAACTTGGGCAGGAGCACTTTTGCCCTCCAGCAGAGCGATTCCACCGGGGGAACTTCCCTCCCAGAGGGGGAAATCATTGTCCTCATAATCACCAACAACTCTCCCATCTTGGGGGCAATCTCCACCAACATCTTCAACAGCACCATCTCATCTCAAACCCTTTTTCATCTCTTGTGTTCAATCTTGTTACCAGAACTATAGATTGGCGCTTGTGGGTGACTAGTAGTGTTGATTACATCTTGTAGTTGATTACTATATGGTTTATTTGGTGGAATATTATATGTTCAGATCCAATATGCTATTTAATACCCCTCTGATCTTGAGCATGATTATCATTTGTGAGTATTTACTTTTGTTCTTGAGGCCACGAGAGAAATCATGTTGCAAGTAATCATGTGAACTTGATATGTGTTCGATATTTTGATAGTATGTATGTTATGATTCCCTTAGTGGTGTCATGTGAACATCGACTACATGACACTTCACTATATTTGGGCCTAAGGGAATGCATTGTGGAGTAGCAATTAGATGATGGGTTGCGAGAGTGACAGAAGCTTAAACCCTAGTTTATGCGCTATTCCGTAAGGGACCGATTGGATCCAAAAGTTTAATGTTGTGGTTAGAATTTATTCTTAATACTTTTCTCATAGTTGCGGATGCTTGCAGGAGGGTTAATCATAAGTAGGAGGTTTGTTCAAGTAAGAACAGCACCTAAGCACCGGTCCACCCACATATCAAATTATCAAAGTACCAAACACGAATCAAACCAACATGGTGAAAGTGACTAGATGAAAATCCCGTGTACCCTCAAGAATGCTTTGCTTATCAAAAGGGAACGTTTTGGCCTGTCCTTTGGCTCAAAAGGATTGGGCTACCTTTCTGCACCTTTGCTACTATTATTGTTACTTGCTCGTTACAAATTATCTTGCTATCAAACTACTATGTTACTTACAATTTTAGCACTTGCAAACATTACCTTGCTGAAAACCACTTGTCATTTCCTTCTGCTCCTCGTTGGGTCCGACACTCTTACTTATTGAAAAGGGCTACAATTGATACCCTATACTTGTGGTTCATCAAGGCTATTTTCTGGTGCCGTTGTCGGGGAGTGAAGCACCTTTGGTAAGTGGAATTTGGTAAGGAAACATTTATATAGTGTGCTGAAATTTACTGTCACTTGATACTATGGAAAACAATCCTTTGAGGGGTTTGTTTGGGGTATCTTCACCTCGACCGGAACCATAATTAGCTACCCCTCAACCTACTACACCTACTGAAAATATTGAATATGAAATTCCTTCGGGTATGATAGAACAACTGCTAGCTAATCCTTATGCAGGAGACAGAACCGAACATCCTGATATGCACTTGATATATGTAGAACAAATTTGTGGATTGTTCAAGCTTGAAAGTTTACCTGGAGATGAAGTTATGAAGAAGGTTTTCCCTTTATCTTTGAAGGTAAAATCATTGGCATGGTATAGGCTATGCGATGATATTGGATCCTGGAATTGGAATCGTGATCGGAATTATATATATAATTTTTGGCCTCGTGAGGGAGAAAGTATCGCTCTAGCTTGGGGGAGGCTGAAGTCAATGTTATATTCATGCCCAATCATGAGCTCTCAAGAGAAATTATTATCCAGAAATTTTATGCTCGGCTTTCTCGTGATGATCAAACCATGCTTGATACTTCTTGTACTAGTTCTTTTATGAAGAAGACTATTGAATTCCGGTGGGATCTTTTGGAAAGAATTAAACGTAACTCTGAAGATTGGGAACTCGATGAAGGTAAAGATTTAGGTATTAAACTCAAGTATGATTGTGTTAAATCTTTTATGAATACCGATGCTTTTCAAAAATTTAGCACTACATATGGACTTGACTCTGAGATAGTAGCTTCCTTTTGTGAATCATTTGCTACTCATGTTTATCTCCCTAAGGAGAAGTGGTTTAAATATCACCCACCTATTAAAGAAGAAATTAGAGAACCGGTACCAGTTAAAGAAGAAACTATACTTTACAATGTTGATCCAGTTGTTCCTACTTCTTACATTGAGAAACCACCTTTCCCTATTTGGACAAACGAACATGCTAAAGTTTCAACTGTGGTCAACAAAAGTTACATTAGAACACCTATACCTAATGAACAAATTAAAGTAGAACCTAGTATTGCTATGGTTAAGGATCTCTTGGAAGAAAATGTAGATGGGCATGTTATTTACTTCTATCAAGAAGTTGCTAGAATTACCAAACCTGATAAAAAGGATAAACATAGACCTGTTGTTGGCATGCCCGTTGTCTCAGTCAAGATAGGTGATCACTATTATCATGGTTTATGTGACATAGGTGCTAGCATGAGTGCTATTCCTTATTCCTTATATCAATAAATTATGAATGACATAGCACCCGTAGAGATAGAAGACATAGATGTTACTATTAAACTTGCTAATAGAGACACTATATCACCAATCGGGATTGTTAGAGATGTTGAAGTCTTGTGTGGGAAAATAAAATACCCTGCTGATTTTCTCGTTCTTGGTTCCTACAAGATGAATTTTGTCCCATTATCTTTGGTAGACCTTTCTTGAACACCGTTAATGCTAGAATAGACTGTGAGAAACAAATTGTCGGTGTTAGTTTTGGTGATGAGTCTCATGAGTCTAATTTTTTAAAGTTTAGTAGAAAGCTTCATGAAAAAGAATTTCCTAGTAAAGATGAATTAATTGGTCTTGCTTCTACTGTTGTGCCTCCAACTGATCCACTAGAACAATATTTTCTAGACCATGAAAATGATTTACATATGCATGAAAGAAATGAGATAGACAAAATTTTCTTTGAACAATGTCCTCTGCTTAAACACAATTTTCCTATTGAAACTCTAGGAGGTCCTCCTCCACCTAAAGGTGATCCTGTGTTTGAAATTAAACCAATTGCCAGACACTTTGAAATATGCTTATCTTGATGAAAAGAAAATATATCCTGTTATTATTAGTGCTAACCTTTCAGAACATGAAGAAGAAAGATTATTGAAAGTTCTAAGGAAGCACCGAGCCACTATTGGATATACTCTTGATGATTTAAAGGGCATTAGTCCCACTCTATGCCAGTACAAAATTAATATGGAACCTGATGCTAAACCCGTTGTTGATCACCAATGTCGGTTAAATCCGAAGATGAAAGAAGTGGTAAGAACAGAAATATTAAAACTTCTGGAAGCATGTATAATATATCCCATAGCTGATAGTAGATGGGTAAGTCATGTTCATTGTGTCCCTAAGAAAGGAGGTATAACTGATATTCCTAATGATAAGAATGAACTTATTCCATAAAGAATTTTTACAGGCTATAGAATGGTAATTGATTTAGAAAATTAAGCAAAGCAACTAGAAAAGATCATTACCCTCTGCCTTTTATTGATCAAATGCTAGAGAGATTATCTAAGAATACACATTTTTGCTTCCTTGATGGGTATTCTAGTTTTTCTCAAATACCTGTTTCTCAACCTGATCAAGAAAAGACCACTTTTACTTGTCCCTTTGGAACTTATGCTTATAGACGTATGCCTTTTGGTTTATGCAATGCACCTGCTACCTTTTAAAGATGTATGACTGATATATTCTTTGACTTTTGTGAAAAGATGGTTGAGGTTTTCATGGATGATTTCTCTGTTTATGGGAAGTCTTCTGATGATTGTTTAAGAAAACTTGACCGAGTTTGCAGAGATGCGAGCAAACAAATCTTGTCTTGAATTGGGAAAAGTGTCACTTTATGGTTAATGAAGGTATTGTCTTGGGCCATTAAATTTCTAAAAGAGGTATTGAAGTGGACAAGGCTAAGGTTGACGCAATTGAGAAAATGCCATGTCCTAAAGATATCAAAGGTATTCGTAGTTTCTTACGTCATGCCGGTTTCTATAGGAGATTTATCAAAGACTTTTATAAAATCTCTAAGCCTCTTACGAATCTTTTGCAAAAGTATATTCCTTTTGATTTTGATGATGATTGTTTAGAAGCCTTCGAAACACTCAAGAAAGCCTTAATTTATGCACCTATTGTTCAACCACCTGATTGGAACTTGCCTTTTGAAATTATGTGTGATGCTAGTGATTATGCTATTGGTGTTGTTCTAGGACAAAGAGTTGATAAGAAACTGAATGTTATTCATTATGCTAGTAAAACTCTAGACAATGCTCAACGAAACTACACTACTACTGAAAAAGAATTCTTAGCAGTGGTGTTTGCTTGTGATAAATTTAGATCTTATATTGTTGATTCAAAAGTAATTGTTCACACCGATCATACTGCTATTAAATATCTTATGGAAAAGAAAGATGCTAAACCTAGACTTATTCGATGGGTTCTCTTGCTACAAGAATTCGATTTACATATCACTGATAGAAAAGGAGTTGAGAAACTTGTAGCTGATAACTTGTCTAGGCTTGAAAATGTGCTTATGACCCACTACCTATTGATGATAGTTTTCCCGATGAGCAGTTAGCTGCAATAAATGTTGCTCATAACACTCCTTGGTATGCTGACTATGCTAATTACATTGTTGCTAAATATTTACCACCTAGCTTTACATACCAACAAAAGAAAAAAATTCTTTACACTGCAAGGAGTGCACTTGGCACTTGGGGGCTAATGTAGGACGTTTTAAAGGTTCTTATGACCCGGCTTAACTTGTCAGTTTAAGCCGGCCCTTGGGGGCTACATGTTTGGACTTCTGAAGTAGTTGCAAGTCCCGGCTTAACTTGTCAATTTAAGCCGACCCTTGGGAGCTACATGTTTGGATTTCTTAAGTAGTTGCAAGTCCAGGCTTAACTTGTCAGTTTAAGCCGGCCCTTGGGGGCTACATGTTTGGGTTTCTTCAAGTAATTACAAGTCCCAGCTCAACTTGTTAGTTTAAGCCTGCCCTTGATAGGCTACAGATTGTCATGAAGTCCTAAGCATATTCAACATTTTTCTTATACTTAAGACTTGGCCGTTGTATAAGTACATATGGAAAGAAGTTAGTAGCATACCTCATAGCACTCCTTCATAAGGTTCACTAAGCCAGCTTCAAGATCGCGGCTAGTGTGAAGGCGGTTAAGATAACTAGTATGGATGTTGCTAGCAGTGAGAGCAGCATAAGCTTCTAGATCCAGGTTCGCTTTGCCTTTTTCCAAAGAGTAGCCTTCTTATTTGGAGTTGTGTTTAGCTAAGACAATTGGATTTCCTGGCTCCATGTAGCATGTCCCAGTAATGAGAACATCTTCAGTAGTCTTCTCAGAGCTTGACAGCTTGGCATTTGGCGAGTCATCACTGACAGCCGGGATGATATCAGTACGGATTGATTCTAGAGCCCTCGGGTCAGTTTGTGGTTGCAGGTCATTGACAAGACCTTCAGGATTTTGAGCTGGAGTTTTAGGGGCCTCAGTTATTTGTGTTTCTAGTTCAGCAGCCTTGGGTTCTTTAGAAGACCTGCCCACCTTCTGCTTTTTGCCTGGTTTGGCTATGCCTCTATAAAAAAGATGCAAGAGACTATAAATATATATTGTCACAAATTATCTATGAAGCAAAGTGGTATGCTTACCCTTGGGCAACTTTGAAGACCGGCATTTCAGTGTTTGTAGAGTCGCTAGACGATGGAGAAGTCCCCTGATAGTTTGAGTCAGAAATATAAAGAGGTTGGCGAAAAAGACCAACTTTTGGAAAAGAGATTGTTTGGTTATGAGGCACCTCATTTCGACGCTTCTGAACAGGGGTATTCAGTAAACCGGAGTTGAGGTCTGGAGAACCGTCACTCCATGTCATACGTCTGGAGTCATGTTGCTGCTTCTTCAAAAGAAAATTGGGGTCCAAATAAGCAAGAGGATGAGAAAATCTTACTTTCCGGATGACCTGTCAAGTTTTCTTTCTTGGCAAAGGATTTGAGTCGGGGGAGATAGGTATTACCTCTTTTGCATTTGCTTGGCTTGTCTCTGCATCATCCTATGAAGAGTTAGCATCAATAAGTTACATAAAAAGACGACCAGGGGAATCGGGTTCTACCTCCGAGTCATCCAACTTCATAAGATCTTCCGTTGTTTGCTTTTTCCGGTGAACCGGAGCATGGGACTTGGCCTTAGGTTTCTTAACCGAGGTGGCAGCTTGCGGTTTGTTGGTCTAGAAGGTGGAGTCATCCTGCATAAATGCAAAAAAGAGATCAAATCAAGGTGTAAGTCGGGTTAACATATATTGAAGCAAGTAACGGTAAACACTTACAGGTGGAGCTAGGTTCTATTTAAAGAATGGGGGCAGGCCCACTTTGTTGCAGTTCTCTTGGGACTCATCAAGTAGGGTCCTCATGGTCATAAAAACTTCTTCAGCATTAAAGTTATATTTTGTGAACCATTGAGAATCATTTGGTTCGCCGGAATATTCATACATTAAGCTGGGGTGGCGGCTTAAAGGGAGTATCTTCTAGGAGACCCAGCATCGGGTCAAGTCGACCCCAAGTAACCCATTAGCCAACAAGGCTTTGGCCCTGGAAAGGAATGGGAGAGCCAGGGCATGTTCTTCTAGAATAATTTTGCTTGGCGAGTCAAAGTTCAGTGGAAGACGCTCAACTCTAAACCCGGGCAGAGGGTTTTCTGTGGTAGGTGCGGTGTTTTTGCAGTAAAACCAGGTGGTTACCCATCCTTTGGGGCGACTAGGTAGGACGATGGAGGGAAAGTTGTTATCCCTCCGTCTCCGAATTGATATCCCGCCTAATTCTTGACTCAGGCCATTTTTGCATTCAGATTGACGGTTTATATAGAAGAATTCTGTAACGCCCAAGATACGGATATATCTCCCACGTGTCGGGGCATGACTTAGAGGCATAACCGCATTTTGGTATGGTCGCAAGAAGGGTCATCTTCACACAATCCCATGTAAAAGAACAAGGAAGTAAATAGTTGGCTTACAATTGCCACGTCACACAATGATCAAAATATTCATACATCATTTAGAGTACACACAAAGTCCGTCTACGAACGAATCCAAATGAAAAGAAGACAACCCCAAATGCTAAATCCCGATCGTCCCAACTGGGCACCACTACTGATCATCCAGAAATGAAACATAGTAATGGCCAAGGTCTTCGTCGAACTCCCACTTGAGCTCGGTGGCATCACCTGCATTGGTATCATCGGCACCTGCAACTGTTTTGGTAGTATCTATGAGTCACGAGGACTCAGCAATCTCGAAACCCATGAGATCAAGACTATTTAAGCTTATAGGTAGGATGTGGGTATAAGGTGGAGTTGCAGCAAGCACTAAGCAAATATGGTGGCTAACATACAAGTACAAGAGTAAGATGAGAAATTACGCAACGATCGTAAAGTAGAAGTGATCAAGAAGTGATCCTGAACTACTTACATTCATACATAAACCAACCGTGTTCACTTCCTAAACCTTGTCGGAAAGAGACCATCATGGTTACACACGCGGTTGATGTATTTTAATTAAGTCAAGTGTCAAGTTCTCTACAACCGGATATTAACAAATTCCCATCTGCCACATAAGCGCGGGCACGGCTCTCGAAAGTTTATACCCTGCAGGGGTGTCCCATCTTACCCCATCACAAGCTCTCACGGTCAACGAAGGATATTCCTTGTCCCGGAACAACCCGATCAGACTCGGAATCCCGGTTACAAGACATTTCAACAATGGTAAAACAAGACTAGCAAGACCGCCCGAATGTGCCGACAAATCTCGATAGGAGCTGCACATATCTCGTTCTCAGGGCACACCGGATGGGACAAAGTACGAGTAGAACCAACCCTTGAGTTTCCCTGAGGTGGCCCCGCAGGCTGCCCGGTTCAGACCAACACTCAGAGGAGCACTGGCCCGGGGGGGTTGATTAATAAAATCCTCGGGTTAATTACTCCCTAGGCAAATTTTAGTTGTTATTAGGAAAATGGTAAAACCAAGGTTGGGACTTTCTAGAGGAGTTTTATTCAAAACGAACTGTCAAGGGGGTCCCATAACCCCAACCACGTAAGGAACGCAAAATCAAGGAACATAAAACCAGTATGACGGAAACTAGGGCGGCAAGAGTGGAACAAAACACCGAGCAAAAGGCCAAGCCTTCCACCCTTTGCCAAGTATATAGATGCATTAATTAAATAACAGATATTGTGATATCCCAACATATCGATGTTCCCACATGGAACAACCTGCAAGACACCTGCAACTAGCAACTCTATAAGAGGGGCTGAGAAAAAACGGTAACATAGCCAAACAACGGTTTGCTAGGAAGGTGTGTTGGAGGTTTGACATGGAAATATGGGAGCATGATAAACAAGTGGTAGGTAGCGCGACATAGCGATAGAACGAAGAACTAGCAAGCAAAGATAGAAGTGATATCGGGGGTAATGATCATCTTGCCTGCAAAGTTCTCAGAGTTGTCGAAAGCTTGCTCCTCGTAAACGTACTCGACAGGATCCTCGTTCACAAACTCATCTCCCGGCTCTACCCAATGCAAGAACACAAGCAACGGAACAACAATCAATCATGGTGCAATGCACAAGCAACATGATGCAAGACATGGCACGAGATGCAAGGTATGATGTGCAATGCATATGGGTACTCCGGAAGGGAAACGATGATCACGGCATCAACTTGGCAAACCAAGCGTGCCAGTGGAAAGGTTAGGAGATTTCGGTCGAAATCGAAGATCACCGGAAACGGATGCACGGTTTGCAAATGACGAGCAAAACAAGAATAAGGCAAAACTGCGCTTAACAGTAACATAGCACTTCAGATGCATCATGAAACTATGCTACAACACTCCAACATAGCAACAAAACACATGGCAGTGAAGTACAGGTGAATCTCTACAAATCATGAACATTGAGCTCCTACTATAACTCACTGGAACAAGTCTAAAATAGCATGGCAAAAATGCAAATGACAATAGTTTCACAGACTTGGTGAAAATACTAAACATGGCATAAACAGCATCAGGTAGCAATGTTTAGAGCTAGCAAACTACATGCTACATGATCATAACATGGCAAACAAGGGCATGGCATGCTAGTACTAAAGGCAAATAACAAAACTCCCTTACTGAACTTTAGCCAAAGATGCACACAAAAGATGGTAGATGCAATGCAAACATGGCAAGTGATATGAACAGATTTAGACTTAGTAGTAAAACATAGCATGGCAGAAACAGATTCATGATAACAACTTTGCGAGCTTATGCCACTCACCACAAAGCATTACATGGAATCACAAGGTAACCAATAGTAATAAGACACATTTATGAAGCAAAACATGGCAATAGCATAGTTATAGGGTGCATGGATCACTAGCAAAACACATGGCAAAAATGAACTTCCTGTTAACAAACTGACAGCAATAATATTTAGCAAAAGTAGAGCATGGTAATGACAAGCAACACTACTCCATAATTACAACCAACGGCATGAATGGATAGAGCATAACCATATCTTCAAAACACTCTTACTGAACTTCATCGAAATATGGATGGATCTACTTGTGGCAACAAGTCAACATAGCAACATAATGTAACAGGAAAAGACTTAGCAGAAAAACTAAGTGTCTGAAATCAGTAACATCATGTGGCCTCCTTGGCATGCTTGTGCTAGTCACCACAGGGCTCATAAAACTACAAGGCTTGCACTACTGTAAATATGGCATGAAGGTGCTCCTAAAACATGTAGACATGATGCTCAAGGGATGCACACACAAAATGCTATGAAAAAGAAAAATCAGCAAGCTATGATGGATTCCAGCAAATAACATCATTTAGCACTTTTGCAACGAATATTAGGGCATCAATATGGATAGTAACATGCATGCAAATGACACTAGCACGTAGAGCATCACGAGACGAACATTTTGGTATAACATGCACGCAAAACGGAGCTATGAGCACGAACTTATGGCAGGTCAAAGTAGCACACATGAAGTAGCAGATCCGGGGACTTGGTGGAATTTCACCTCGCGGAAAAAGTGAACGGGCGGACGAGGAGATTCCGGGATGGAGGGATCCGGGGACGGGGTGGCGTTTGGTTCGCTGTACGGGTGGATCTGATCCACTCCGACTAGATCTCGCCGGAGACGACGATGAGTGGCGGCCGGCGACGAAGGAGATGGCCAGCGACGGGGTGGAGGTGGCGGCGCGGGACGGCGGCACGGCGAGGCGGCGACGAGTCGGGCCGGGAGGCGGCAAGCGGTGGCGCGCCGGGCGGGGCCGGGAGGCGAGCGGCGGCGGCGACCCGGGCCGGGAGAGCCCCGCACGGGCTCGCGGGGCAGCGGCGGAGGGGCAGCATGGAGTGCCGCGTGGCGGCTGCGGAGTGGTGCGGGGGCGGTGGGGGACACGTCCGGCGCGGGCAGATGCGTCCGGCAGCGCGGGGAAGAGGAGGCTAGGGTTTTGGACCCGGATTTGGACGGGGGAGGCCTTTTATAGGTAGAGGGAGCTAGGGGAGTCCAAATGAGGTGCGGTTTTCGCCCACACGATCGTGATCCAATGATGGAGAGCATGGAGGGGTTTAGATGGGCTAGTGGGCTGTTGTGGGGGGTGTTGGGCTGCAAAGAGAGAGTGGTTTCAGCGGTTACACGGTTAACCATTGGGGCATCAAACGACCTTCAAATGGAACGAAATTTGACAGGCGGCCTACCGGTGGTGTACCAAGGCCACTCGAAAAATCTCGGCCCATTCCGAGAACATTTTTCTCCCACTCACGAAACGAGATCTGAAAGGTGCAATAGGTTCATGTGTGAGTGTCGGATTCCGAAACAGACAACGGGAAAATGACCGGGTGCATGAGATGAACACGAATGCAAATGAGGTGCACATGATGACATGAGGTGAAATGCATGACATGAACAAAATGCAAAACGAGGGCAAAACCCAACCACGGAGGATATAACATATCACATAGTCGGAAATGGCAAGAGTTGGAGTTACAATTATGGAATGTTACATCCGGGGCGTTACAAATTCCTTGAAAAGGGAGACTATGTGTGATGTCTGAAGATAAACCCCGCAGAAGATTTGGAAGTGGAAGATATTGGACGCTGAGTGCGGTCCTATATCTTGAGGGTGCTGATTGAA
This sequence comes from Triticum urartu, assembly GCF_003073215.2. Lineage (NCBI taxonomy): Eukaryota > Viridiplantae > Streptophyta > Magnoliopsida > Poales > Poaceae > Triticum > Triticum urartu. The sequence continues at coordinate 397,378,452 of NC_053022.1, read as the reverse complement.
ATAATGAAGAAGATCTCGGAAGAACCTGGACCCGGGTGGCGCAAACCCTCTAAGTATGTGATCAGTAAAGACTACGATCTCGTCTTCAACCGAAGCAGGGGGTACTTCCCCATTACTGACTCACCATCCTAGGTCTTGTTGACTCGCCAATAGGCCTTGGCCTACGAAATCATCAAGGATTTGCTTGGTGACCAAGGACCGCTCCCGGTTGACGGTAGCAATTTTTTGGCAGTTGAAAAATTACGTCCTGGAAAGCATAAGGTGGTCATAGTTATGAGTATATCACAAGCCATTTATGTGTTGAAAGACGGGTCAGTTATGACTAAAAGATGCCTTAACTATAAGGTATGATCATCAAGGTTATGAAGCGGCATATTGATAAGTCAAATTACAGAAGCATGTCCGGATATCCAGGCGGACTATGGGCATTACAGATAAGCCGGCTAAAAGACTGGCAGGTTATGAGATTATTATTTAAGGCACATGAATGGCATTGGCAGGGCAGTCATATATGAATCTGAGGTTGAAGAAATGCTGCTAAGTGTGAGAAAAACAAGTTTCACAATTTTGCCTATAATTTTGGATCTAATGCAGTCTTGAAAATAAAAAAAATAGACAAACAAAAGGCATGGCAGTGGAAGAACTGGAGGCACAACTGTTGATTGCCTAAGGGGGGTCTACACAGAATATGAAAAAAGAGCTAAAAACTATCGCCGTATTATTTCTGCTTCAGTTTTCGGCATGAATGATGTGTTCTTGAGTGGTGGATGGCTGGACTAGGATGAGCTCTAAAGAACTCTGATGAACCCTATAAACAAGATCGATCTGATGAGGATCTGAGAAAGAAGGGGAAGAGCACCTGGAAGTACTGATGAAGAGCGGAGGCGCGCCGCTATGTTCTGGTCTAGTCAGGTTGATGCAGCAGCCTGAACGGGGTTGTTTGCGACGGTCGACTAGGGCGGCGGAGTTCCAACAGCGGTGATCGATGCGAGGAAGAAGAATAAGAGAGATGGACGGGCTAAAAGTGAAAATGAACCCCCTCGTGCCTATTTATAAGGAAAGGGTGAGACAGTAAACGGCGGGCGTGGAAATCGAGGAGCTATCATCATTATCTTAATATCGACAGCGCCTCGATTCTCGGAGTTATGGATTAATACAAAGATTTATTATGACATCATGGGATTTTTTCTGAAATTAATAGTGTGATGCCACCTTTCATCATGGCGGGTCATAAAAGGTTGTAAGTTTAAATATTTGGAAGGTTTTGAGAGATTCACCAACCGAAGGATGAAGATTGGCATGAACCAGTTCAAATCAATCTGGGGCTTAATGTTGGGGATATATCCCCGAGGTGTGACCCGCCCAGGAAGGGCCGGGTTACATCGTTGGCAACTCATGGCAAAGGGCCCAAGAAAGCCTAAGAGACAAGACATGAAGGCGGCAGTTCATAAGCAGGCTTATTGGAGGCCCAAGACCCAGAGGCAACTCAAGACCCGGAGGCGACTCAAGACCCGAAGGTGTGAGCCGCCCGATGATGACTTGCTTTGTAAGGCAAGAGAATTAGAGCCATAGTCAGTTATGTTATGTGACTCGACCTGGACTCTTGTAAGCCGCTGGACCTCGACCTGTGTATATAAAGGTGAGACCCGGTGGCGGGAGAACTCAAGAAACAACCGATCGATAGATAGGTCAAGCGTATTTGCTCCCTTGTAATCGAAACTCAAGCAATAAAACTAGAAGCAGGACATAGGCTTTTACCTCGTTGTGAGGGGCTGAACCTGGGTAAAACCTTTGTGTACTTTGTCCCTTTCAACCCCTTCGAGCTAACCTACGTTGCGATGGCTCCACACCTAAGTCCTTTCACTAGGGCATCTGCCATGACAAAACCACGACAAGGATGATATTTAAATTTCTTAGTGAACGTCTCTGTGAGGTTGAGATGTTGAATGCACTCATCTGCAACGAAGGGAGCGAGCTCGGCTGTGAACATATTGCTCAAATTCTTCCTTGATACCTGCACCTAGCATGAACTCCTTACACGACCATAGGCATGATTTGGTGTCGGCGTCCCTTGTCGAGCTTGCACTTGGCTAAACATAAGACCGTCGTGTCGAGCTCCCTCTTGATGATGCTTCCGAGGACCTCCTCCATGAAGAACTCCTAAAGAGGTGCATTTTATTCGCGTACAATTTTCTAAAATTTTTGGGTCATAAAATTTTTGTCAACAAAACTTCACAAGATTGATAGCATCTACTCATATGGATACCTAGAGGCCAAATCAAGCATTCAAAGTACTTGGAACTCAAAGAATTTGACATGCAAGCTCATCTACAGCAGCACCGAGAGTAGGTAAATACTCAAAAATTAAACCACTAGAACAGAAACTAATTGGAGCAATGGAGGAGTCACATACCAAGTAGCAATCCCTCAAAACAGTTTCGTAAATGGAGCTTTGAGCAAAGATGTCACACCCGCGATGCGGCTATATCTCCCACGTGTCGGAGCACGACTTAGAGGCATAACCGGATTGTAGGCATGTCGCAAGAGGGGTAATCTTTACACATCCCATGTACTGAATAAGAGAGGGATAAAGAGTTGGCTTACAATCGCCACTTCACGCAATATATAAATATAGCATTACATCATCCAGAATACAATCAAGGTACGACTACGGAACCAAAATAAAAGAAGACTACCCCTAATGCAAAAGATCCCCGATCGCCCCAACTGGGCTCCACTACTGATCAACTGGAAACGAAACAACACAACGAACACGATCTTCATCGAGCTCCTCCTTGAGCTCGGTTGCGTCACCTGCACTGGTATCATCGGCACCTGAAACAGTTTGGAAGTAACTGTGAGCCACGAGGACTCAGCAATCTCACACCTGCGAGATCAAGACTATTTAAGCTTATGGGTAGGAAAAGGTAGTGAGGTGGAGCTGCAGCAAGCACTAGCATATATGGTGGCTAACTTACGCAAATGAGAGCGAGAAGAGAAGCAAAGCACGGTCGTGAACTAGAAGTGATCAAGAAGTGATCCTGAAACTACTTACATTCAAGCATAACACAAGAACCGTGTTCACTTCCCGGACTCCGCAGGAAAGATACCATCATGGCTACACACGTGGTTGATGCATTTTAATTAAGTTCAAAACCCTGCAGGGGTGTCCCAACTTAGCACATCTCGAGTTCTCACGGTCAACGAAGGATATTCCTTCTTCCAGGAAGACCCGGTCATACTCGGAATCCCGGTTAGAAGACATTTCGACAATGGTAAAACAAGACCAACAAAGCCGCCCGATGTGCCGACAAATCCCGATAGGAGCTGCACATATCTCATTCTTAGGGCACACCGGATGAACACTACGTACAACTAAAACCAACCCTCAAGTTTCCCCGAGGTGGCGCTGCAAGTGGCTCTGTTTTGGACCAACACTCAGAGGAGCACTGCCCCGGGGGTTTAAAATAAAGATGACCCTTGAGTCTGCAGAACACAAGGGAAAAAGGCTTAGGTGGCAAATGGTAAAACCAAGGTTGGGCCTTGCTGGAGGAGTTTTATTCAAAGCAAACTGTCAAGGGGTTCCCATTATAACCAACCGCGTAAGGAACGCAAAATCAAGGAACATAACACCAGTATGACGGAAACTAGGGGCGGCAAGAGTGGAACAAAACACCAGGCGTAAGGCCGAGCCTTCCACCCTTTACCAAGTATATAGATGCATTAATTAAATAAGATATATTGTGATATCCCAAACAATAACCATGTTACAACATGGAACAAACTCCAATCTTCACCTGCAACTAACAACGCTATAAGAGGGGCTGAGCAAAGCAATAACATAGCCAAAAACGGTTTGCTAGGCAAGGTGGGTTAGAGGCTTGACATGACAATATGGGAGGCATGATATAGCAAGTGGTAGGTATAGCGGCATAGCAAAAGAGCGAGCAACTAGCAAGCAAAGATAGAAGTGATTTCGAGGGTATGGTCATCTTGCCTGAGATCCCGCAAGGAAGAAGAACGAGTCCAAGAGGAAGACTAACGGACGTAGTCGAACGGATCCTCACAAACGCGACGTTATCGGAACCAACCCGAAGAAGCAACACCGGAAAAAAGCAAACAATCATGGTAAACAACCACCACATGAACATGGCACGATGCACAATCAAGTATGATGCCTGTCTGGTTTAAAGAAGCATGGCATGGCAAAGTGCACAGACAAATACTACAAGTTAAGTGGAGCTCAATATGCAACTCCGTTTCATATTGACGGGACACCATATTCAAGTTATTTAGTTCGATCTCGTTTATGTACCCAACAAAATTAAATGTTGTTTACCATGGCAAGAGGTGAAGCATATGAAAACTCCCTATCTAGAAATGTTTAAATGAGGCCGGAACAATAAACAATAAATCTGGAAAAATCCCCATGTGACATTTAGTAATTGAAGCAAACAACAATTTTAACCATTTTAAATGTTGTTATCATGATGCGGATGACATGCAAGTTTTATGCAATTTTGTGAAAATGTTGACATGAGCATGTTATGAAGCATTTGTCATCGTGGCGAAAACGAAAGGGGTGCCACGGCAATGACAACAGAAATGGTGCCACGGCAACATTCCGATTATCCGGTAGCCCACGAGGATACCGGTGCAAGAGGAAGTTGGTGTGAGTGTGACATGCAAGATGATGGGGTGCTCCCGAATACCGGGTTCCCACATGTCGACGGCAAGGCAACGAGGAGCTCGCAAAGAACAACTCGGACACGGTGCAACCACGAGCATCTCATACATCACTCAACATTCGTTCACGGCCGTCGTCTCGGTGGTTATACCTTCCAAGGGAGCATTCTCGATCGGTTCGAGTTCGTAAAGGAAGCAGTTGTTCCCGTGACGGTAGTGGAAGTAGGGGGTACACGACGACGGTAGAGGTACTCGCGACGGTAGTGGTACACATTTTCGTAGAAGGACTTGACGAATCCGAGTCACTTGGGGTCGAAGGTAGTCGTTCACGTTTCGAGGAGGAAGTAGAGGTTCTCACGATCTCGACGACGGTAGTGGAAGTAGTGGTACTATCGGTCCTCGACGATAGTGGTACACGTTTCGAAGAGGAACTTGACGAATCCGAGTAACTTAGGGTCGACGGTAGTCATTCGCGTTCATAATTGCACGAGTTTCCGTAGATGTTCGGGGTCACGGCGAGGAACTTGACGCATCGTTGAACTTGACGTCCGAGGAATCTCGCGTAGTGATACGTATTTCATAGACGTTCGGGGTCATCGATAGAGGTACTTGGCGCTTGCGGTGTGTTGCTTGGGGCAACCAGTTGTGCTTGTCAGGTTCCACATGAAGAGGCATCGATGGATATCCGACTCGTTTGGTGGTGGACGAACTTGGCAAAAACCACGAAGGCGGCCTTGGGCTTCCCTGGTTAGGTTCCACACGGAGAGGCGTCAATGAATCTCCGACTCGTTTGGCGATGGACGAACTTGGCAAAAACCACGAAGGCGGCCTTGGGCTTCCCTGGTTGCCGCGTCTTGGCAGTGACAAGAGGAGCGACGAGGCCAGCAGGGCAGCAACCGAAGATGGCTGGGTCGGGCGTCGGGGTTGAAGACCGGAGGTGGTTGCGGCCAGAGCAGCGGCGACCTTGGAGGCGGAGGAGGTCCGGCGAGGTAGCAAGCCGATGGCGGGGAAGGCAGCAAGGCGGTGACGCGCGGTGGAGGGCTCGAGTCCCTGGCGCAATAGAGAGGCAGGGAAACGACGGGGGCCGCAGCGCCATGGGACGGACGTGGAGGAGGACCGCATGGTGACGGGGCGGCAGCCGGCAGTGGCACCGGTGGCCGGCGGACTTGGAGCTCCAGGCGAGGCGGAGAACTGGCAGGGCTCGGCGGCGACTTGCTGCTGGCAGCGCGCTCCAGCAAGCCCGGCATCAGGCAGCGTGGCCCGCGGGCGAGCAACGAGGGCGAGGAGTCAGCCCCAGGCGCGGGGAAAAAGCAGCAAGGCGTCGGGTCGCGCGTGGGGTGGCCTTCCTGATCGATCTCGCCGGCGGCGGAGGCATGGGACGACGAACGGGCGCAGAGGCGGTGGCTCACAGGGAACGAGAGGGAGTGGGATCGAGCGAGGCAGCGCTCTGCCTCCTGGCGGCGCGAGGGGAAGACGATGGAAGGGAGTGGGGATTGGGCTAGGTTAGAGGGGTAGGTGGGCTTAGAGCCCGGCCCAGTGGGGACGGCGCCGGCTGGGCCTTGGCCAACTGTTGCGGCTGCTGGGCTTAGGATGGTTAGCTGGGCCGCTAGTTGCCGCTTCGGAGCAAAAAGGCCAACCTTTTGCTATTTCCCATTTACAGAAAAGTAGACAGAAGGAAAAAAGGAAGGAAAGAAATAGCTATGGGTTTTAGAAAATGCTGAAACTTCTCCTACTGAGTCTAAGAATTATACTTAGCCCAAGAAAAGAAGTTTCACGCGAAATAGAAGAGTTTAATTTAAACTCATTTAAATTTAATTCAAATGATTTGAACTAGGACGAGGTTTTAGGGGTGACCAAAAATGTTGAGTTTTTGGTGGAGCTTCAGAAAGCAATAAAAGAATATGAGGACAAAGTTTGGAGACCAAATTTGAATCAGAAAAGGCACGAAAATATTTGCAAGTGTTTATGGTTAATTCCAAATTAATGGAATAGATATTATAGCTCCCAAATAATAGTAGGAGACTTTGAATATGTTTTAAAGCGAAATCACCAAGTGAATTCCCTCGATTTAAATGGACCGAAGATCCATGCAATTATCTAGTTGAGTTAAAAAATGACATGATGACATGATGCAATGCAAAAATAAAAGGCATGCACAAATGAAACACACGGAGGTCATGAAAATAAGGAAGTCCTCTCGAGCGTTGGTCTTGGGGCGTCACAAAAGAGATTGAAATCCACGGGTTTGGAACAAGAACATGAGAGAGAGAGAGCTAGAATGAATTTTTTTCAGGTGGTAGGTGATGAATTTGGCTAAAGGGATAAGTGAGGGGGGCACGTGGGGCCCACTACCCACCAGGGCCGCCGGGGGTAGCTGGCGCGCCCTGGTGCCTTGTGGGCACTAGGGGCACCCCCTCGTGATGTTATTTGTACAAAAAATTCTCAAATATTTAGAAAAAAATCGTGTTAAAATTTCAGGTCATTCTGAGCACTTTTATTTTTGGCCACTTTTTTATTGCACAAAAAATTCAGAAAAACTGGATAAACACAACATTTTATTTTATTTAACTAAGAATAACAGAAAACAAAAAGTAGGGATAGAAGGTTGTGCTTACTAAATTCATCGACCACATGTCTCTCGAAAATAATCCATTAATAAGGTTGATCAAGTCTTATTAACAATCACTTTCGATTAACATGAACCCGAAGAATTTTCATAGAACACTTAGTTACCTCAACGGGGATATACATATCCCCAACAATAACAATGTCATATTTCTTTTTGGTAGTAGGCAAAGGGAGTTGAAAACTTCCAATAGTAATTGTCGGAGATTTTTCAATAACATTAATACCATTCACTTGAAATTGTTTCTTCGGAAAATGCACCGTATGCTGATTACCATTGATATGAAAAGTGACATTGCTTTTATTGCAATCAATAACAGCCCCTGCAGTATTCAAAAAGTGTCTACCAAGGATAATCGACATGTTGTCGTCCTCGGGCATCTCAAGTATAACAAAGTATGTTAAGATAGTAACATTTGGAACAAGAACAGACACATCCTCGCAAATACCAATAGGTATGGGAGTTGATTTGTCAGCCATTTGCAATGATATCTCAGTAGGTGTGAGTTTATTCAAATCAGGTCTTTTATATAAAGAGAAAGGCATAACACTAACACTAGCTCCTAAATCACATAAAGTAGTTTTGACATAATTTCTTTTAATAGAGCATGGTATAGTTGGTATTCCTGGACCTCTGATAACCCACAAGTATAGGGGATCGCAATAGTTTTCGAGGGTAGAGTATTCAACCCAAATTTATTGATTCGACACAACGGGAGCCAAAGAATATTCTCAAGTATTAACAGTTGAGTTGTCAATTCAACCACACCTGAAAGACTTCATATCTGCAGCAAAGTATTTAGTAGCAAAGTAATATGGAAGTAACGGTAACTGTGGCAAAAGTAATAGTATTGGTTTTGTAGTGATTGTAACAGTGGCAACGGAAAAGTAACTAAGCAAAGGTCAATATGTGAAAAGCTCATAGGCAATGGATAAGTGATGGATATATATCAGATGCGATTCCTCATGCAACAGTTATAACATAGGGTGACACAGAACTAGCTCCAATTCATCAATGTAATGTAGGCACGTATTCCGAATATAGTCATATGTGCTTATGGAAAAGAACTTGCATGACATCTTTTGTCCTACCCTCCCGTGGCAGCGGGGTCCTATTGAAAACTAAGGGATATTAAGGCCTCCTTTTAATAGAGTACCGGACCAAAGCATTAACACTTAGTGAATACATGAACTCCTCAAACTACGGTCATCACCGGTAAGTATCCCGATTATTGTCACTTCGGGGTTAACGGATCATAACACATAATAGGTGACTATAGACTTGCAAGATAGGATCAAGAACTCACATATATTCATGAAAACATAATAGGTTCAGATCTGAAATCATGGCACTCGGGCCCTAGTGACAAGCATTAACCATAGTAAAGTCATAGCAACATCAATCTCAGAACATAATGGATACTAGGGATCAAACCCTAACAAACTAACTCGATTACATGATAAATCTCATCCAACCCATCACCGTGCAGCAAGCCTACGATGGAATTACTCACGCACGATGGTGAGCATCATGAAATTGGACATGGAGGAAGGTTGTTGATGATGATGGCGACAGATTCCCCTCTCCGGAGCCCCGAACGGACTCCAGATCAGCCCTCCCGAGAGAGATTAGGGCTTGGCGGCGGCTCCGTATCGTAAAACGCGATGAATCCTTCTCTCTGATTTTTTTCTCCCCGAACGTGAATATATAGAGTTAGAGTTGAGGTCGGTGGAGCACCAGGGGGCCCACGAGGCAGGGGGCGCGCCCAGGGGGGTAGGCGTGCCCCCACCCACGTGGATGATAACCCACAAGTATAGGGGATTGCAACAATTTCCGAGGGTAGAGTATTCAACCCAAATTTATTGATTCGACACAAGGGGAGCCAAAGAATATTCTCAAGTATTAATAGCTGAGTTGTCAATTCAACCACACCTGGAAATTTAATATCAGCAGCAAGGTATTTAGTAGCAAAGTAATATGATAGTAGTGGTAACGGTAGCAAAAGTAATATTTTTGGTTTTATAGTGATTGTAACAGTAGCAACGGGAAAGTAAATAAGCAAAGAACAATATATGAAAAGCTCGTAGGCATTGGATCAGTGATGGATGATTATGTTGGATGCGATTCCTCATGCAATAGTTATAACATAGGGTGACACAGAACTAGCTCCAGTTCATCAATGTAACGTAGGCATGTATTCCGAATATAGTCATGCGTGCTTATGGAAAAGAACTTGCATGGCATATTTTGTCCTACCCTCCCATGGCAGCGGGGTCCTATTGAAAACTAAGGGATATTAAGGCCTCCTTTTAATAGTGTACCGGACCAAAAAATTAACACTTAGTGAATAAATGAACTCCTCAAACTACGATCATCACCGGTAAGTATACCGATTATTGTCACTTCGGGGTTAACGCACCATAACACATAATAGGTCACTATAGACTTGCAAGATAGGATCAAGAACTCACATATATTCATGAAAACATAATAGGTTCAGATCTGAAATCATGGCACTCGGGCCCTAGTGACAAGCATTAAGCATACCAAAGTCATAGCAACATCAATCTCAGAACATAGTGGATACTAGGGATCAAACCCTAACAAAACTAACTCGATTACATGATAAATCTCATCCAACCCATCACCTTCCAGCAAGCCTACGATGGAATTACTCACGCACGACGGTGAGCATCATGAAATTGGTGATGGAGGAAGGTTGATGATGAGGATGGCGACGGATTCCCCTCTCCGGAGCCCCGAACGGACTGCAGATCAGCCCTCCCGAGAGAGTTTAGGGCTTGGCGGCGGCTCCGTATCGGTAAAACGGGATGAATCCTTCTCCCTGATTTTTTTTCTCCCCGAACATGAATATATAGAGTTGGAGTTGAGGTCGGAGGAGCACCAGGGGGCCCACGGGGCAGGGGGTGCGCCCAGGGGGGTAGGCGCGCTCCCACCCTCGTGGACAGGGTGTGGGCCCCCAGGCCTTGATTCTTTCGCCAGTATTTTTTATATATTCCAAAATCAATCTCCGTTAATTTTCAGGTCATTCCAAGAACTTTTATTTCTGCACAAAAATAATACCATGGCAATTCTGCTGAAAACTGCGTCAGTCCGGGTTAGTTCCATTCAAATCATGCAAGTTAGAGTCCAAAATAAGGGCAAAAGTGTTTGGAAAAGTTGATACGTTGGAGACGTATCAACTCCCCCAAGCTTAAACCTTTGCTTGTCCTCAAGCAATTCAGTTGATAAACTGAAAGTGATAAAGAAAAACTTTCACAAACTCTGTTTGCTCTTGTTGTTGTAAATATGTAAACCAGCATTCAAGTTTTCAGCAAAGATTATTAACTAACCATATTCACAATAACATTTAGGTCTCATGTTTACTCATATCAATGGCATAATCAACTAGCGAGCAATAATAATAAATCTCGGATGACAACACTTTCTCAAAACAATCATAATATGATATAACAAGATGGTATCTCGCTAGCCCTTTCCGAGACCGCAAAACATAAATGCAGAGCACCCCTGAAGATCAAGGACTGACTAGAAATTGTAATTCATGGTAAAAGAGATCCAGTCAAGTCATACTCAATGTAACTAACAATAATACATGCAAATGACAGCGGTGCTCTCCAACTAGTGCATTTTAATAGGGATAATTAGATTTATGCCCCTAGTTGTGTTCCACTCGTCTGTTTTACCCCTAATTCCCAAAAGTCACCGGTTCTGTCCAAGTCACTTTGATCCTCTTATGCTTTTGCCCTTTGACTGTTTGACCGTCAGTTTGAAAACTTCATAACTAATTCATACAAAATCGAAAAAATGCAAATAAGATACCAAAATGTTCAGAAAAACATCACCTATATGTCAGTGTCATTTGCATTCATGAAAAAAGTGTTGGAAAGTGCACATCCGAGTTTTAGCTCTTTTGATACCACCATGAATAGTAAACTCTAAAAAATTGAAAAAAATTCAAAAAAATATGGTGGCAAAGAACGACAAGTGTTCTAAGTGCTTGCCAAGTTTCATTAGGGAACGACACTCCTGGAAGTCGTGGCAAAAAATAATCTATTTTGGAGTGCTGATTGTTTTTTGCCGCGGCACCCACGAATGTTATTCCCTAATGAAACTTGGCAGACACGTAAAACATTTGTCATTCTTTGCCACCAAATTATTTTTGACTTTTTTTGAAATTTTTTAGATTTTACTATTCATGGTGGTAGCATAAGAGCTAAAACTCGGATGGGAACTTTCCAACACTTTTTTCATGGATGCAAATGACACTGACATATAGGTGATGTTTTTCTAAACATTTTGGTATCTTATTTGCATTTTTCTGATTTAATATGAATTAGTTATGAAGTTTTCAAACTGATGGTCAAACGGTCAAAGGGCAAAAGCATAAGAGGAGCAAAGTGATTTGGATAGAACCGGTGACTTTTGGGAATTAGGGGTAAAACAGACGAGTGGGACACAACTAGGGGCATAAATCTAATTATCCCTTTTTAATAAGAGGGTGATGACTCAACATAAAAGTAAATAGATAAGCCCTTCTTCAGAGGGAAGCAGGGATTTGTAGAGGTGCCAGAGCTTGGTTTTGAAATAGAGATGAATAATATTTTGAGCGGTATACTTTCATTGTCAACATAACAACCGAGAGATTTCGATATCTTCCATGCTACACACATTATAGGCAGTTCCCAAGCCGAATGGTAAAGTTTATACTCCCCCACCACCAACAAGCATCAATCCATGGCTTGCTCGAAACAACGGGTGGCTCCAACTAACAACAATCCCGAGGGAGTTTTGTTTGCAATTATTTTTATTTGATTTGAGCATGGGACTGGGCATCCTGGTGACCAGCCATTTTCTCATGAGTGAGGAGCGGAGTCCACTCCTCTTGAGAATAACCCGCCTAGCATCAAAGATACAGACAGCCCTGGTTGATACATGGGCTATTCGAGCATACAAAACAGAATGTTTATTTGAAGGTTTAGAGTTTGGCACATACAAATTTACTTGGAACAGCAGGTAGATACCGCATATAGGAAGGTATGGTGCACTCATATGGAATAACTTTGGGATTTATGGAGTTGGATGCAAAAGCAGTATTCCCGCTTAGTACAAGTGAAGGATAGAAAGAGACTGGGAAGCGACCAGCTAGAGAGCGACAACAGTCATGAACATGCATTAAAATTAATCAACACTGAATGCAAGCATGAGTAGGATATAATTCACCATGAACATAAATATCATGGAGGCCATGTTGATTTTATTTCAACTACATGCGTGAACATGTGCCAAGTCAAGCCACTCGAATTATTCAAAGGAGAACACGACCCTATCATACCACATCACAACCATTTTAATAGCATGTTGGCACACAAGGTAAACCATTATAAACTCCTAGCAAATTAAGCATGGCATTAGCAACTATAATCTCTAATTGTCATTGCAAACATGTTTCATTCATAATAGGCTGAATCAGAACGATGAACTGTAACATCCCAAATTTTCAATTTGGAATGTTATACACTAGATCATCAATGCATATCATAATTTATTTGCTTTTGGCTTTGATCCTAGAAATTCTACCAACTCAAGGACCCACAGAGAGAGTTGGGGATTTCGTTATTTTCATATTTGAGTTTTCTCAAATTTTGAGAATAGGATCATTTGATTTTAATTATTTTATCATCAATTATTTCTATTACAAAAATATGAGAGAGGGAATAAAATGACTTTCCCAAAATAAAGAAATATTGAGGATTTGATAATAAAATCAAACAAGATTTTATCTCGGAGTTTTTGGGTATTTTATTTAAATTTAGGAAAAATGTGTGTTTTTCAAAATTGCATTTAGGCCCCAAATAAATGTTCACCTTGTGCGGCTTGATTTTAGAAGCCCGGGAAAATTTATTTCAAGATTTTTGGAGTCCGTTTAGTATTTCTTTTATTTGTTTTTCTGCGCGTAATTATTTAAAAAAAAACGCGAACCAACTTCGGGCCGTACCCGAGCGGGACTCCGCCCGGGGGCAGCCTTTAAATAGCGCCGCCCCGAGCCGCCCGAGCCCACCGCGCCCGAAACCCTAGCCGCCGTCGCCCGCCGGCAGAGCCGCCGTCGCCGCCGCCGGACCCGCCGCCCGAGGTTACAAAAAGAAAAAAAAGTCGCGGTTTTATTTTTTTTGTTTCGGTTTTTTTAAATAGATCGGTTTTTCCGATTTATTTATTTAGCGAGCGTTCGTCCGTTCATTCGTTCTAGCGAACGTTCGTCGTTTTTCTTTTCTCGGATTAAATCCGCGATTTTTCTGATCGCGATTCCTCATCCGATTTTCGTTTTAGTATAACTTTTCGCTCGGTTATCGGAATCAGGCGATTCAAGCGCCTGGAGTTTCGTCTCGAAACCCTCTAACCGTTTAACCAACTTAAACAAGTTTTTGCCACTGTAAAAATTGCCCTAGATCCAGAATAGTAAACGAAGCCTGTTTCTTTTGTCGTTTGACTTTCGTTGCTTCGTTTGATTTGATTCTTTTTGCAAACCGGAGTTCTTAAGTTGAACTTTCTGGTTAGATCTCTTATTTGAGTTTTACCTGTGCATTAGATGAATATTTATTGTATGCTTGTTTGTTTGTCTGCGGTAGAATGCCTGGAGTGTGTCGCCTGTTACTTCGAATCTCTAGGTTTCGCGGATCATCAGCAAGGCAAGTAACACTTTGATCATACCTCCTACTAGCCAGTTTTATTGCATTAGATAAATCCTCAAACATTGCATGATTAGGATCTAATTAAATTGTGGGATGGGAAGTAGTTGAGGTAGTACCTATTACCAGTTTATTATCAAACCTTTGGGAGTTACTTCTACGTTTGCCTATTATGCCATGCTATGCTAGTAGACGTGGATTGGGTGAGTGATATCCATGACAGATGTGAGCTTGTTAAATTAATGGTTTATCTAAGGTGGCAACTTAAACAAACATCTGGGTGGATTGAGGTACCTGGGTATTCCAGGATTGCCTTTTTTTTATGGACCGCCACCCAGGCCCAAAGGGGTCATGAGATTTTTCATACTAGAAACTTCCGTGTGCAGCCACAAGCTATTATGGGCTCTAGCATAGTTGATTAAGTCATGCGAACTCTTACAGGGTAGACTAGCAGATGTAGGGGAAAGTAGGTCTAATGGTCTACCCATCGTAAGGTGCTAGCGCTTCTGAAAGACTATGTCTCAGTCATCCGTCTTCTCAAACACCATGTAGTGCGAGAAACCAAACGGAGGCGATCGAGTCTTGTGGGGAGAAGTGCGCAAACCTCTGCAAAGTGTATAAACTAATCATGGTTAGCCGTGTCCCCGGTTATGGACATCTTGAGTATCTAGTACTTGGATTATTATGTGAATGTCAACATGTTACTCTAAATTAATTTTGTTGGGTTTTGTTTAATGATGATGCTTAATTGGGATTGCGAATGCTGTCAACCATTCTCAATGTTTAACAACTACCATGATAGTTAAATTAAATTTATTCCTTTGTAGTAGGGAAAAATTGGCTTTACGCAAAACTGTAACCATAGAGCTTTCCACCAACCAAATATGCATATAGTATAGCTGTTTCATTCCATTACTCTCTATGTGTTACTTTGCCAGCATATTCCATGTGCTGACCCGTTTCGGGCTGCAATGTTAATGTTGCAGACTTTTCAGACGACGATTAAGGAGTTTTTAGGTCGTGGTTCTATACTCAGTGATGCCGTTGGAGTTGATGGACTCACTTATCTTCCAAGCCTTCCGCTGTTATCGTTATTAGATGGCCTTAAGCCATATTTATTGTAATTGTTGGATTTCGGGTTCCGGCAGACCCTTGAGGTTCGAACACCGGGGTGCGTGGAGATTTCGCCTCCTACCTACCTGCACCCCTCCGCCATGCTAGGATCTAAACTAAGGAAAGAACAACACAAGAGACACAGGGTTTATACTGGTTCGGGCCACCGTTGTGGTGTAATACCCTACTCCAGTGTGTGGTGTGGTGGATTGCCTCTTGGGCTGATGATGATGAACAATACAAGGAAGAACAGCCTCACGAGGGTCTGTTCTTGGCTGGGGCGACGAACTGCTCGGAGGAGTTCAGTCACCTTTCTCTCTCTCTGCTTTCCTCCAACTGACCGACCCCTTGCTGTGTGGGTGGCTGGTCCTATTTATAGAGGCCCTGGTCCTCTTCCCAAATATCGAGCGGGAAGGAAGCCAACAATGGCGGGCTAATTTGAAGGGGGACAACAAGTATCAGCTATCCTGACAAAAGTAGTCTTCGCCTGCGCAAAGCTCTGGTGATGACGCCGTCCTGGGCTCCATGGTGATCTCCGTCTCGTAGTCCTCCTGGTCTTGGTCTCGTTGCACCGAAATGGCAACCTTTGCCTGATGCCTTGGTACTCCGCGGCTGCGCTTGCCCCCTTTGCACCAAAGAGGAAAGGAGGACGCTGCGCGGACTGGCACCCGCCTGGCGCCCTGAGTCATCATGGTTTGCGTCATGGGCACCTCGTGAGGTACTCCGCCTTGATCTCTCCGCCCCCTCGTGAGCCAGCCTGATGAGGCCGTGTCTGAGGAAGCTTCGCGTCGTCCGCCCCGTGAGGCTTGGCCCCTCGCGAGGGTCTTGGGTTTGTGTTGGTGAAGACGGGCCGTGCTAGGCCCCCCCTTTGAGCCACACCGCAGGCCGCAGGCAGGCAAGTCTGGGGACCCCCGTTCCCAGAACGCCGACAGTAGCCCCCGGGCTCAAGGCGCGCCCGAGCTTGACCGTGCAGGGAGGTGGAAGGGCAAGAGCGAAGCGCCGCGGGCCCTAACAGCCTGCGGCCTTGGGCACCGCGTGGCGGTTGATTGGACGTGGGCGGCACTGTTCCCCCACGCCCTCCTTATCTTGCGCCGTGCTAAGCGGACCCGTTGTCGTACACAGCCGTTCCCCTTTTATCGCTCGAGCGCCCTCTGTCCTTCCTCCGCTCGAACTCCGGTTTCTGTTTTCAACTCAATCTCGAACCTCCCTCCCCCCTTCCCATCGCCATGGCTCCGACGAAGAAGGGGAGAGGGAAGAAACCCGTGTCTCTGCCTTGCCCGCCGCCGTCGGCGGCCCCCACCGAGGGCTTGGGTAAGGTCATCTTGGCTCTGGCCACCATATTCAATGAATGTGTGAGGACGACAGCCTGGCCCGCGTCCCACTTCTCCATCGACAGGACAGCCACCGAGGTCTCGTATCTTGCCGACGCCCTGTGGGCGGGTCTGGTTCCCCCCTTTTCTGATTTCTTCAACGCCGTGCTTTCCCACTATCAGATCCACATGATGCATCTGGGTCCTGAATCCATCACCCTCCTTTCGGTCTTCGCCTTTGTTTGCGAAGCTATGATGGGCATCCCTCCTTCAGTTGCCTTGCTGTGCCACCTCTTCTCATTGCATCTTGTCAACCCTACCCAATGCTGGGCTTGCATGAGCTTCGTTGCCACGCCTGAGACAGCGGCCTCTGGGATTGACTTCAAGCTCCCCCTGCCCGCGGTCGGGTTCCGCGAGCGGCGGCTGTATGTGGACGCAGGGGTGCCCAGCCCCCTGCTATTGGAGCCGACCTCGCCTGTCGTCCCCAATTCGGGCTAGGGCCAGGAGACGCTTGAGAGCCCCCGGCTCATCTTCGTCTGGCGCCGCTTCGCGCTCTTGAGGTCGCTTGGCATGACAGCGCCCAAGGTGGTGAAGGAGTTCCTGCTATGCCGCATTGCTCCTCTTCAACGCCACTCTCGCCGGATGTGGGCCTTCCGTGGGCGCGAGGATCGTATGAGGCTCCAGGAAGAGGACCTGACTCCTGAGGTGCTGAGGACGGCGCTCTTGACCCTGGCTGGGGACCCCAACCCCGGCAGCGTCCGGCAGGGAGGGGCCTTGCTATACAGCTGCCAGAGCAGGGGCGACTTTGTGAAGCAGATGCCTGTCTTTGATGAGTGGGGGCCGCGCCCCGCCGGCCTTCAGGGGCCTCGCGAGAACCCAGTGGTGGTGACTGCCCTACCAGTCGGCCAAGGCGACTCATCCTCGAGTGGCGGAGCAGGGCACGAGGCGCCAGAGGCCGAGGGGGCTCCCGGCGCGGTGACAGCGCCGGGCGAGGCTCATGAGGAAGCAGCTCTTGGGGCCCGTGCCGCTGAGGCTGAGGGTGGCGAGCAGCTGCTCTCAGTGCCTGCGACTGGGGCCCCTGAGGCTCCAGCTGCGTCTCTTGGGGAGGCGATTGGCAGCGCACATCAGGCAGGCGCCTCTGCCGCAGATGGCCTTGATGCTCCGTCTTCGTCGAAGGTTGATCCATGCGCCCAACTCTTGGGCCGCTTCCGCGTGAACTTCGAGGCTCTTCGGAAGAGAAGGGAGGCCCTGGGCGACGATTACCCTTGTCGCCTGCTGAAGCGTAGGAAGTACTTCGCCACTGATGAGTAAGCCTTCTCCTTTCCCGGCTCTTGATCCTTCTGTTACTTGTACTGACCCTTGCTCCGCAGGCCCCTTCCAGCCGAGCTTGCGGAGACGGCTGAGGAGCCGTCCCCCTTGGCTTCGCCCCCTCCACCGTCCTCGAGCGCTCCGAGCAGCGGAGCCCTTGTGGTGAGGGCGATCGAAGAGGCGAACCATCCCGAGGCGCACGTGGCCCCGCGCACCTCATGATCCTCCTTCGCGGGCCTTCTCGTGGCATAGCCAGCCTGCCATGGGCCTCTTGCCTGGTCGTGAACTGCGATTGGCTGAGGCGCTTCCTGCGCTCTTCTCCTAAGGACGGGCTGGCCCCAGGCCGGGCTTCTGACGTGGCGTGCCCGGCCGTCGCGAGGGTGCCAGCCCCCAGCCCGGAGGGGGAGTGCTGACTCACGGCCCCCGGCGCTTGCTTGGGGCGGATGATGGTGTGGAAGACGTGCTCGAGCGTGCTCGGGAGCGTCGCGCTCTCTGCCAAGGATTCCTTCGAAGGGCGACTGACGCAGTGAGCCTCCTTGGTGAGGAGCTTGCTGATGAAGACGCGCGCCTTGAGGCCGAGGGCCTGCGCCTGGCTGCAGAGAGGCGCGAGCTGGAGGGCGCCATCGCCCTTGCGCGTCGTCAGCGTGATCTTGATGAAGCAGAGGCCAAGGCGTCGTTGGTAGCCTCTCGGGAGGCCTGGTCTCGGGCCGCTGAGGAGGCTCGGGAAGCTGACCGGCGGCGAACGGCTGTGGAGGAGCGGGCTTGGGAGCTTCTAGCCTGGTGCCACTCGCTGGAGGAGCAGGTGGAGCTGCGCGAGGCAGCCCTCGCGTTGATGAAGGTGGCCTCTGGTGACTCAGCAGAGCTCCATAAGCGTGAGGAGGCACTGACACTGGAAGCCGCCGAACGTACCCGCGAGTATGAGCGTCTGGAGACGAGGGAGTGCTTGGTGACGCAGGCAGAGGATGATGTTGCTGCACAGGAAGCCCGCGTCCTGGAGGAGGTCGGACGTCGAGTGGCGATGGCGCATTTGAACCTCGAGCACGAGTTCGAAGAGAAGCTGGGGTTGATCCGGGCCGAAGCTGAAGGCAGGACTGCCGCTTTGAGGGCCAAGCTGGAGGAGGCGGTGCGGCGGGCCGATGCTTCCCGGGCCACCCTTGAGGTAGCGCGAGGTGAGTTAACCACCTCCCAGGCTGAGGTGCTCCTTCTTCGCCAGCGGGTGGAGGAGGCTAAGGCCGTCGCGCGTCAGAATGCGGACGAGATACGTCAGTGGCGGATCTTGGAGCATGAGCATGGCCCCATGCTCACCACTCTTCGGGAGAGAGCCAACGTGGCCTTGGGCAACATCTGCGAGGAGGCCGTCGGTGAGCCGCACGCAATCAACTACGCGAGCAATCTCCAGTTCTTCACTGATGTGGTGAAGCAGCTGGAGGCGCGGTCGACCAAGGCTGACAGGTTGGTGGAGGAGAGGAGCCGCGCCCTGCTCAGGCGCGCCTTTTCCCGCGTCTTTAGTCACCTCCGGAACATGGATCCCCATTTTGATTTTGATGCCGCCATCGCCCCAGTCCCCTAGGCTGTCCGAGGCGACCTGGCGCACTGGGTGGAGGGCAATGTGGATGCTCTTATTAGGGCCTTTGCCTCAGACAACGATGATGCGATCATGGCGGCCGACGAGGGCAGCACGATGGGCGGCCCTGACGCCACTAGCGGCGACGCGGACAGCGATGGCGATTTCAGCGGCGCCAGCAACGGCTCAGGTGGTGCTCCTGAGGACGCATTGGGGGATTCGTCCGACTGACTGTACATCGTTCCTGCTTCCTTACCCTGCATGAATAGAACTCAGGTTTTGGCCTGATGACTGTGAGAGCATTTTGGAGGGGGGCCCCTCATGTAAAACTTGTGTTTATCGTATCAGTAGAAGCTACATCGCCCATGCGCCCACGCCAAGTGGCTGGCTTAAGCGACGCGCTGGTCGGCTGGTATACCTTTGTTCCACGCTGGCCCTGAGGTAGCCCGCGGGGGTTGTGGTGTCCTAAGTGTCCCCTGATTGAATCCGTAGGATCTACAGTAAAACACCCTCTTGAGAGGACGCGGTGGCGGCAGTCTGGGCTGCGCGCAAGCTAGGCCTGACCCGGCTCGCGAGGGGCTCGCGAGGGGAGGCGGCTGAGGCGAAGTGGTAACCAAAACGCGAGAAATTGCTCGAACGAGACTAAGCACCCCTTCCCTGAACACACGCAAATCTCAAATTCGAATCCAACTTGAATCCAGCGGGGAAAAGCGACAACCAAGTGGAAGAGCAACGAAAGCAAACAAAAGGCCGCGTCCGGCACCTAGTCTAGTCTTGGACGTCTTCTCACCAGCGCGGAGCTAAGTGTTGCCACTGGGCATGGGAGGGAGCCCCAGGGCCTGAGGCCGGCACCCCTGAGACTCCGGGGCGTGTACAGCCCCACTCATTATTACGTGAGAGTGTCACGGGGCGGCGAGCTTCACAGGCACTGGGCCTTGCTTCATATCGCCAGATGAGGGCCCCGCCTTGCGCCACACTCTAGTGCCATCAACGACGACCGGAAACCAGGACGCCGTCGATGGGGTAGAGCGGTCGCCAGCGGTTCCCCCGACGACCACGGGTCCTCCGCCGGTTGCAGGCCCTGGGGCACCTCCCCAGCGGAGGGCCTACCTCCTGAGAATACCTTGCTCCAAACGTCATGGTGGTGATGTCGAATCCCTGCCCCTCTCCTGCAGCCCCCTGCGTCCTCCTCCTGAGGGGTAGGAGGCTGTGGGAGCAGGGCAGCTGCCCGCTGCGGCAACCTGCACCTCCTGCGATCCATGGTTAGCGTATGCCTGCTGAAGAATTAGCGGTACCCGATAATCGTTGCTTCCAGCATGCCCAGTGGGACCGTCCCAAGACTCCTGGAAGGGCTTAGCTTCTGGCGCCTCGTCCCCCCGGCTTGGGCTGAGGAGCGAGCTTGGTTCGCCCTCGTGTGAGTGTCCTTGGTCCATCATGAGGGGCACGTATTCCTATGGCGCCGCCACCCCGAAGGCCACGCCGTAGTGCTCTGTGCGCCACACGGTCCTGCCTGACGCGCTTATCGTGGGGTGGCAGCGCGGCTGTCCACTGGCCGCGGGTCATGTCGAGCCCTTCTTCTTCGCGGACCAGGAGCGGGGGCTGCGCCGCCGCTAGTCCGGTGCTGACAGCTCGCTGGTGTTGGAGTAGCCTTGGAGCCCGCGGGCGCGCGAGGGGCCCCCGCGCGGGCCGCCCTGGGTTGGAGATGGGAGCTGGGTGCAGAAGGGGTGAGCCCCCGAGGCGGCGAAGCCCAGGAGCTCTGCCACCCGCTCCAGCAGCACGTCGCGGCCGCCCTCTAGCAGTCTGCACTACAGCAGCTCTCGGGCCACCGTGAGCGCGGCCCTCGAGTTCGCTTGCTCCCGGCGGGTGTACGGTGTCGTGGTCGTGGCGTGATTGGAGGCCCTTGCTGCCGACCGCACCTGCCGCGGTGTGAGAGCTGTCGAAGCCTATCCGCGTCGCCCGCGGCCCGCAGCGCCCTGCGGACCGCGAGCTGCCTGGGGCACGGGGTCGCCTGAGGCGAGCAGCTCTGCGCGGGCGGGCCATGCCGCCCATGGGTCTGGGTTGCCCTCCTGGTCGCCGGGCATGGTGATGACGACGTGACGGGGCACGGAGCGGTGGAAGAGGAATTCCGGTGCACCCCTACCTGGCGCGCCAAATGTCGGATTTCGGGTTTCGGCAGACCCTTGAGGTTCGAACACTGGGGTGCGCGCGGAGATTTCGCCTCCTACCTACCTGCACCCCTCCGGCATGCTAGGATCTAAACTAAAGAAAGAACAACACAAGAGACACAGGGTTTATACTGGTTCGGGCCACCGTTGTGGTGTAATACCCTACTCCAGTGTGTGGTGTGGTGGATTGCCTCTTGGGCTGATGATGATGAACAATACAAGGAAGAACAGCCTCGCGAGGGTCTGTTCTTGGCTGGGGCGACGAACTGCTCGGAGGAGTTCAGTCACCTTTCTCTGTCTCTGCTTTCCTCCAACTGACCGACCCCTTGCTGTGTGGGTGGCTGGTCCTATTTATAGAGGCCCTGGTCCTCTTCCCAAATATCGAGCGGGAAGGAAGCCAACAATGGCGGGCTAATTTGAAGGGGGACAACAAGTATCAGCTATCCTGACAAAAGTAGTCTTCTCCTGCGCAAAGCTCTGGTGATGACGCCGTCTTGGGCTCCATGGTGACCTCCGTCTCGTAGTCCTCCTGGTCTTGGTCTCGTTGCACCGAAATGGCAACCTTTGTCTGATGCCTCGGTACTCTGCGGCTGCGCTTGCCCCCTTTGCACTAAAGAGGAAAGGAGGACGCTGCGCGGACTGGCACCCGCCTGGTGCCCTGAGTCGTCATGGTTTGCATCATGGGCACCTCGTGAGGTACCCCGCCTTGATCTCTCCACCCCCTCGTGAGCCAGCCTGATGAGGCCGTGTCTGAGGAAGCTTCGCGTCGTTCGCCCTGCGAGGCTTGGCCCCTCGCGAGGGTCTTGGGTTTGTGTTGGTGAAGACGGGCCGTGCTAGGCCCCCCCTTTGGGCCACGCCGCAGGCCGCAGGCAGGCAAGTCTGGGGACCCCCGTTCCCAGAACGCCGACAATAATAAGTTCTCTATTGAGACACTCGATGTAATAAGTGTGTGATTGCTACTCTGTTATAAATCCTCCAAGTACTGTGTGGTGTCAGCATTACTGATCCAGGGATGACACCTAAGCACAGAGATCAGACCGTTTGAGGTCTGGTCGCTACAGAGATGGTATCAGAGCACACACTGACTGTAGGACACAACCACTAAGCTAAAGACCTAGAACACTATTCACTCTCTTCTCTTTCTGACTTGTCATCTTTTCTATTCTTTAGGATGGCGGATGCAAGGAACAAGTTCACGCAACCGGATGAAGATACACCCTTTGGACGTCACTTGAAGGAAGTCACTAGATACCTGAACATAGGAGTACCAAGCTTCACCGGAACCTACAACGCCACCTTACCTGAAGAAGAGCGCTGGATGATTCAAGTTCAAGTTCCAGGAAGGACGTTCATGCCAGTCACTGAGCCCGTAGAGTTTTCTTTTGATGCACCAACTTGGAGTCTAGGAAAGAGCATGGCAGCTCACATCGCCATGGGACGCATTGGAGAAGTCTACCGCAATGATCTCAAGGATACTATCTACCAGATTTGTGGGCGCCGAGATGAGCACTGGGAGATGATCAACACCAGAAAGGATAGATCAATTGCAGCTTTTATCCAGGAATTAAACCAGCACATTCGACGACAGGAGAACCAGATGTGCGCCGACATGATAGACCTAAAGAAGGCAAGGACAAGAATCAAAGAACTGGAGGAAGAACTCAAGGCTACACGTGAAGATTATGAAGAAGAAATTGAAGTATTGGTGGAGAAGAATGACGATCTGATCAAGAAGATTGGAATATTTATGGGAGGCCCTACACCAGTAGAAGAAGACGAAGAACCCAAGGAGATTCGCCCAGAAGACTACATCATCATCGACGACACCGACTCGGACCCAGATGATAGCGATGATGACTATGTTGATGAAGCCGGAGCAGATATCATGGAGTCTACAACCGAAGAATATTTCTAGTAGACCACCTCATTAGTAGTAGTAGTCCACCATGTAAATACAGTAGTCCGAGCACTTTTGTGATAGTTACATCGATTGTATGCCCTTGTTTGATTGAATGAAGTGAATTGTTTGCTTTTGCCTCATGTGCATATGGGTAGTGTTTTCTCTTTAGACCCCCTCTATTCTTAAATCTCATCTTTTCTAAACCCTCAGATGCCGCCGAGACGTGACCCTGGATTTACCTTTCCACCGGAGCTCACCCAGTTGATCCAACAACAGAACACATTGATGCAGTTGCTGTTGGGGAACGTAGTAATTTCAAAAAATTTCCTATGCACACGCAAGATCATGGTGATGCATAGTAATGGGAGGGGAGAGTGTGATCTACATACCCTTATAGGTCGACAGAGGAAGCGTTAGCACAACGCGGTTGATGTAGTCGTATGTCTTCACGGCCCGACCGATCAAGCACCGAAACTACGGCACCTCCGAGTTCTAGCACACGTTCGCTCGATGATGATCCCCGGACTCCGATCCAGCAAAGTGTCAGGGAAGAGTTCCGTCAGCACGACGGCGTGGTGACGATCTTGATGTACTATCGTCGCAGGGCTTCGCCTAAGCACCGCTACAATATTATCGAGGATTATGGTGGAAGGGGGCACCGCACACGGCTAAGAATATGATCACGTGGATCAACTTGTGTGTCTAGGGGTGCCCCTGCCCCCGTATATAAAGGATCAAGGGGGGGGGGTGCGGCCGGCTAGGAGGAGGGCGCTCCAGGAGGAGTCCTACTCCCACCGGGAGTAGGATTCCCCCTTTCCTAGTTGGAATAGGATTCGGGAGGGGGAAAGAGGAGAGAGAGAAGGAAGGGGGGCGCCGCCCCCCTCTCCTTGTCCTATTCGGACAAGGGGGGGAGGGGTGCGCGGCCCAGCCCTGGCCACCTCTCCTCTCTTCCACTAAAGCCCACCAAGGCCCATATACCTCCCGGGGGGTTCCGGTAACCTCCCGGTACTCCGGTAAAATCCCGATTTCACACGGAACACTTACGATATCCAAATATAGGCTTCCAATATATCAATCTTTATGTCTCGACCATTTCAAGACTCCTCGTCATGTCTGTGATCACATCCGGGACTCCGAACAAATCTTTGGTACATCAAAATGCATAAACTCATAATATAACTGTCATCGAAACCTTAAGCGTGCGGACCCTATGGGTTCAAGAACAATGTAGACATGACCGAGACACGTCTTCGGTCAATAACCAATAGCAGAACCTGGATGCTCATATTGGCTCCCACATATTCTACGAAGATCTTTATCGGTCAGACCGCATAACAACATACGTTGTTCCCTTTGTCATCGGTATGTTACTTGCCCGAGATTCGATCGTCGGTATCTCAATACCTAGTTCAATCTCGTTACCGGCAAGTCTCTTTACTCGTTTCGTAATACATCATCTCGCAACTAACTCATTAGTTGCAATGCTTGCAAGGCTTATGTGATGTGCATTACCGAGAGGGCCCAGAGATACCTCTCCGACAATCGGAGTGACAAATCCTAATCTCGAAATATGCCAACCCAACATGTACCTTTGGAGACACCTGTAGAGCTCCTTTATAATCACCCAGTTACGTTGTGACGTTTGGTAGCACAGAAAGTTTTCCTCCGGTAAACGGGAGTTGCATAATCTCATAGTCATAGGAACATGTATAAGTCATGAAGAAAGCAATAGCAACATACTAAACGATCGGGTGCTAAGATAATGGAATGGGTCATGTCAATCACATCATTCTCCTAATGATGTCCCATTAATCAAATGACAACACATGTCTATGGTTAGGAAACATAACCATCTTTGATTAACGAGCTAGTCAAGTAGAGGCATACTAGTGACGTTTGGTTTGTCTATGTATTCACACAAGTATTATGTTTCCGGATAATAAAATTCTAGCATGAATAATAAACATTTATCATGATATAAGGAAATAAAATAATAACATTATTATTGCCTCTAGGGCATATTTCCTTCAGTCTCCCACTTGCACTAGAGTCAATAATCTAGATTACACAGTAATGATTCTAACACCCATGGAGCTTTGGTGCTGATCATGTTTTGCTCGTGGAAGAGGCTTAGTCAACGGGTCTGCTATGTTTAGATCCGTATGTATCTTGCAAATCTCCATGTCTCTCACCTGGACTAGATCCCGGATGGAATTGAAGCGTCTCTTGATGTGCTTGGTTCTCTTGTGAAATCTGGATTCCTTTGCCAAGGCAATTGCACCAGTATTGTCACAAAAGATTTTCATTGGATCCGATGCACTAGGTATGACACCTAGATCGGATATGAACTCCTTCATCCAGACTCCTTCTTTGCTGCTTCCGAAGCAGCGATGTACTCCGCATCACATGTAGATCCCGCCACAACGCTTTGTTTAGAACTGCACCAACTGACAGCTCCACCGTTTAATGTAAACACGTATCCGGTTTGCGATTTAGAATCGTCCGGATCAGTGTCAAAGCTTGCATCAACGTAACCATTTACGATGAGCTCTTTGTCACCTCCATATATGAGAAACATATCCTTAGTCCTTTTCAGGTATTTCAGGATGTTCTTGACCGCTGTCCAGTGATCCACTCCTGGATTACTTTGGTACCTCCCTGCTAGACTTATAGCAAGACACACATCAGGTCTGGTACACAGCATTGCATACATGATAGAGCCTATGGCTGAAGTATAGGGAACATCTTTCATTTTCTCTCTATCTTCTGCATTGGTCGGGGATTGAGTCTTACTCAATTTCACACCTTGTAACACAGGCAAGAATCCTTTCTTTGCTTGATCCATTTTGAACTTCTTCAAAACTTTGTCAAGGTATGTGCTTTGTGAAAGTCCAATTAAGCGTCTTGATCTATCTCTATAGATCTTAATGCCCAATATGTAAGCAGCTTCACCGAGGTCTTTCATTGAAAAACTCTTATTCAAGTATCCTTTTATGCTATCCAGAAATTCTATATCATTTCCGATTAGCAATATGTCATCTACATATAATATCAGAAATGCTACAGAGCTCCCACTCACTTTCTTGTAAATACAGGCTTCTCCAAAAGTTTGTACAAAACCAAATGCTTTGATCACACTATCAAAGCGTTTATTCCAACTCTGAGAGGCTTGCACCAGTCCATAAATGGATCGCTGGAGCTTGCACACTTTTTTAGCTCCCTTTGGATCGACAAAACCTTCCGGCTGCATCATATACAACTCTTCTTGCAGAAATCCATTCAGGAATGCAGTTTTGACATCCATTTGCCAAATTTCATGATCATAAAATGCGGCAATTGCTAACATGATTTGGACAGACTTAAGCATCGCTACGGGTGAGAAGGTCTCATCGTAGTCAATCCCTTGAACTTGCCGAAAACCTTTTGCGACAAGTCGAGCTTTGTA
This sequence comes from Triticum urartu, assembly GCF_003073215.2. NCBI lineage: Eukaryota > Viridiplantae > Streptophyta > Magnoliopsida > Poales > Poaceae > Triticum > Triticum urartu. Next base: position 397,351,628 of record NC_053022.1, on the reverse strand, counting down.
GACAGTAACATTACCGTCAGCGTCAGTCTTCTTCTTGAAGATCCATTTATTCTCAATTGCTTGCCGATCATTGGGCAAGTCAACCAAAGTCCATACTTTGTTCTCATACATGGATCCCATCTCAGATTTCATGGCTTCAAGCCATTTTGCGGAATCTGGGCTCACCATCGCTTCTTCATAGTTCGTAGGTTCATCAGGATCTAGTAGCATGACTTCCAGAACAGGATTACAGTACCACTCTGGCGCGGATCTTACTCTGGTTGATCTACGAGGTTCAGTAGTATCTTGTTCTGAAGTTTCATGATCATTATCATTAGCTTCCTCACTAATTGGTGTAGATTTCACAGAAACAGGTTTCTGTGATGTACTACTTTCCAATAAGGGAGCAGGTACAGTTACCTCGTCAAGTTCTACTTTCCTCCCACTCACTTCTTTCGAGAGAAACTCCTTCTCTAGAAAGTTTCCGAATTTAGCAACAAAAGTCTTGCCTTCGGATCTGTGATAGAAGGTGTATCCAATAGTTTCCTTTGGATATCCTATAAAGACACATTTCTCCGATTTGGGTTCGAGCTTATCAGGTTGAAGTTTTTTCACATAAGCATCGCAGCCCCAAACTTTCCGAAACGACAACTTTGGTTTCTTGCCAAACCACAGTTCATATGGCGTCGTCTCAACGGATTTTGATGGTGCCCTATTTAACGTGAATGCGTCCGTCTCTAAAGCATATCCCCAAAACGATAGCGGTAAATCAGTAAGAGACATCATAGATCGCACCATATCTAGTAAAGTATGATTACGACATTCGGACACACCATTACGCTGTGGTGTTCCGGGTGGCGTGAGTTGCGAAACTATTCCACATTGTTTTAAATGTACACCAAACTCGTAACTCAAATATTCTCCTCCACGATCAGATCGTAGGAATTTTATTTTCTTGTTACGATGATTTTCAACTTCACTCTGAAATTCTTTGAACTTTTCAAATGTTTCAGATTTATGTTTCATTAAGTAGATATACCCATATCTGCTTAAGTCATCTGTGAAGGTGAGAAAATAACGATATCCGCCACGAGCCTCAACATTCATCGGACCACATACATCTGTATGTATGATTTCCAATAAATCTGTTGCTCTCTCCATAGTACCAGAGAACGGTGTTTTTGTCATCTTACCCATAAGGCACGGTTCGCAAGTACCAAGTGATTCATAATCAAGTGGTTCCAAAAGCCCATCAGTATGGAGTTTCTTCATGCGCTTTATACCGATATGACCCAAATGGCAGTGCCACAAATAAGTTGCACTATCATTATCAACTCTGCATCTTTTGGTTTCAACACTATGAATATGCATGTCACTACTATTGAGATTTAATAAAAATAGACCACTCTTTAAGGGTGCATGACCATAAAAGATATTACTCATGTAAATAGAACAACCATTATTCTCTGATTTAAATGAATAGCCGTATCGCATCAAACAAGATCCAGATATAGTGTTCATGCTTAACGCTGGCACCAAATAACAATTATTTAGGTCTAATACTACTCTCGAAGGTAGAAGTAGAGGTAGCGTGCCGACTGCGATCACATCGACTTTGGAACCATTTCCCACACGCATCGTCACCTCGTCCTTAGCCAATCTTCGCTTAATCCGTAGTCCCTGTTTCGAGTTGCAAATATTAGCAACAGAACTAGTATCAAATACCCAGGTGCTACTGCGAGCATTAGTTAAGGTACACATCAATAACATGTATATCACATATACCTTTGTTCACCTTGCCATCCTTCTTATCCGCCAAATACTTGTGGCAGTTCCGCTTCCAGTGACCAGTCTGCTTGCAGTAGAAGCACTCAGTTTCAGGCTTAGGTCCAGGTTTGGGTTTCTTCTCTTGAGTAGCAACTTGCTTGCTGTTCTTTTTGAAGTCCCCCTTCTTCTTCCCTTTGCCCTTTTTCTTGAAACTAGTGGTCTTGTTGACCGTCAACACTTGATGCTCCTTCTTGATTTCTACCTCCGCAGCTTTCAGCATTGCGAAGAGCTCGGGAATAGTCTTATTCATCCCTTGCATATTATAGTTCATCACGAAGCTCTTGTAGCTTGGTGGCAGTGATTGGAGAATTCTGTCAATGACGCAATCATCTGGAAGATTAACTCCCAATTGAATCAAGTGATTATTATACCCAGACATTTTGAGTATATGCTCACTGACAGAACTGTTCTCCTCCATCTTGCAGCTATAGAATTTATTGGAGACTTCATATCTCTCAATCCGGGCATTTGCTTGAAATATTAACTTCAACTCCTGGAACATCTCATATGCTCCATGATGTTCAAAACATCGTTGAAGTCCCGATTCTAAGCCGTAAAGCATGGCACACTGAACTATCGAGTAGTCATCAGCTTTGCTCTGCCAAACGTTCATAACATATGGTGTTGCTCCAGCAGCAGGCCTCGCACCTAGCGGTGCTTCCAGGACGTAATTCTTCTGTGCAGCAATGAGGATAATCCTCAAGTTACGGACCCAGTCCGTGTAATTGCTACCATCATCTTTGAACTTTGCTTTCTCAAGGAACGCATTAAAATTCAACGGAACAACAACACGGGCCATCTATCTACAATCAAACATAAACAAGCAAGATACTATCAGGTACAAAGTTTCATGATAAATTTAGGTTCAATTAATCATATTACTTAAAGAACTCCCACTTAGATAGACATCCCTCTAATCCTCTAAGTGATTACGTGATTCAAATCAACTAAACCATGTTCGATCATCACGTGAGATGGAGTAGTTTCATTGGTGAACATCACTATGTTGATCATATCTACCATATGATTCACGCTCGACCTTTCGGTCTCCATGTTCCAAGGCCATATCTGCATATGCTTGGCTCGTCAAGTATAACCTGAGTATTCCGCGTGTGCAACTGTTTTGCACCCATTGTATTTGAACGTAGAGCCTATCACACCCGATCATCACGTGGTGTCTCAGCACGAAGAACTTTCGCAACGGTGCATACTCAGGGAGAACACTTCTTGATAATTAGTGAGAGATCATCTTATAATGCTACCGTCAATCAAAGCAAGATAAGATGCATAAAAGATAAACATCACATGCAATCAATATAAGTGATATGATATGGCCATCATCATCTTGTGCTTGTGATCTCCATCTTCGAAGCACCGTCGTGATCACCATCGTCACCGGCGCGACACCTTGATCTCCATCGTAGCATCGTTGTCGTCTCGCCAATCTTATGCTTCCACGACTATCGCTACCGCTTAGTGATAAAGTAAAGCATTACAACGCGATTGCATTGCATACAATAAAGCGACAACCTTATGGCTCCTGCTAGTTGCCAATAACTCGGTTACAAAACATGATCATCTCATACAATAAAATTTAGCATCATGTCTTGACCATATGGCATCACAACATGCCCTGCAAAAACAAGTTAGACGTCCTCTACTTTGTTGTTGCAAGTTTTACGTGGCTGCTACGGGCTTAAGCAAGAACCAATCTTACCTACGCATCAAAACCACAATGATAGTTTGTCAAGTTGGTGATGTTTTAACCTTCGCAAGGACCGGGCATATCCACACTCGGTTCAACTAAAGTTGGAGAAACTGTCACCCGCTAGCCACCTTTGTGAAAAGCACGTCGGGAGAACCGGTCTCGCGTAAGCGTACGCGTAATGTCGGTCTGGGCCGCTTCATCCAACAATACCGCCGAACCAAAGTATGACATGCTGGTAAGCATTATGACTTATATCGTCCACAACTCACTTGTGTTCTACTCGTGCATATAACATCAACACATAAAACCTAGGCTCGGATGCCACTGTTGGGGAACGTAGTAATTTCAAAATTTTTCCTACGCACACGCAAGATCATGGTGATGCATAGCAACGGGAGGGGAGAGTGTGATCTACGTACCCTTGTAGATCAACAGCGGAAGCGTTAGCACAACGCGGTTGATGTAGTCGTACGTCTTCACGGCCCGACCGATCAAGCACCGAAACTACGGCACCTCCGAGTTCTAGCACACGTTCAGCTCGATGACGATGCCCGGACTCCGATCCAGCAAAGTGTCGGGGAAGAGTTCCGTCAGCATGACGGCGTGGTGACGATCTTGATGTACTATCATCGCAGGGCTTCGCCTAAGCACCGCTACAATATTATCGAGGATTATGGTGGAAGGGGGCACCGCACACGGCTAAGAATACGATCACGTGGATCAACTTGTGTGTCTAGGGGTGCCCCCTGCCCCCGTATATAAAGGATCAAGGGGGGGGGTGCGGCCGGCCAGGAGGAGGGCGCGCCAGGAGGAGTCCTACTCCCACCGGGAGTAGGATTCCCCCCTTTCGTAGTTGGAATAGGATTCGAGAGGGGGAAAGAGGAGAGAGAGAAGGAAGGGGGGGCGCCGCCCCCTCTCCTTGTCCTATTCGGACTAGGGGGGAGGGGCGCGCGGCCCAGCCCTGGCCACCTCTCCTCTCTTCCACTAAAGCCCACTAAGGCCCATATACCTCCCGGGGGGTTCTGGTAACCTCCCGGTACTCCGGTAAAATCCCGATTTCACCCGGAACACTTCCGATATCCAAATATAGGCTTCCAATATATCAATCTTTATGTCTCGACCATTTCGAGACTCCTCGTCATGTCCGTGATCACATCCGGGACTCTGAACAAATCTTCGGTACATCAAAATGCATAAACTCATAATATAACTGTCATCGAAACCTTAAGCGTGCGGACCCTATGGGTTCGAGAACAATGTAGACATGACCGAGACACGTCTCCAGTCAATAACCAATAGCGGAACCTGGATGCTCATATTGGCTCCCACATATTCTACGAAGATCTTTATCGGTCAGACCGCATAACAACATACGTTGTTCCCTTTGTCATCGGTATGTTACTTTCCCGAGATTCGATCGTCGGTATCTCAATACCTAGTTCAATCTCGTTACCGGCAAGTCTCTTTACTCGTTTCGTAATACATCATCTCGCAACTAACTCATTAGTTGCAATGCTTGCAAGGCTTATGTGATGTGCATTACCGAGAGGGCCCAGAGATACCTCTCCGATAATCAGAGTGACAAATCCTAATCTCGAAATACGCCAACCCAACATGTACCTTTGGAGACACCTGTAGAGCTCCTTTATAATCACCCAGTTACGTTGTGACGTTTGGTAGCACACAAAGTGCTCCTCCGGTAAACGGGAGTTGCATAATCTCATAGTCATAGGAACATGTATAAGTCATGAAGAAAGCAATAACAACATACTAAACGATCGGGTGCTAAGCTAATGGAATGGGTCATGTCAATCACATCATTCTCCTAATGATGTGATCCCATTAATCAAATGACAACACATGTCTATGGTTAGGAAACATAACCATCTTTGATTAACGAGCAAGTCAAGTAGAGGCATACTAGTGATGTTTGGTTTGTCTATGTATTCACACAAGTATTATGTTTCCGGATAATACAATTCTAGCATGAATAATAAACATTTATCATGATATAAGGAAATAAAATAATAACATTATTATTGCCTCTAGGGCATATTTCCTTCAGTTGCTAGTCGAGAATCAGAATCAGGGGAACAACAACAACCCACCACCACCACCACCACCTGTTGATCACTTAGCCCGTTTTCTTAGGCTGAATCCGCCGGTGTTTTCCAGTAGCACCGAGCCGATAGTAGCAGATGATTGGCTCCGCAAGACAGCTAGAGAGTTGACCACAGCAGGATGCACAGATGCGGAGAAGGTGAAGTTTGCCGCGCATCAGCTTGAAGGACCCGCAACATCATGGTGGGAGAATTTCACAGCCACTTTCCCTGTCGACACTGTCACATGGGACCAGTTTCAGCAGGCTTTTCATACTGCCCATGTTTCAACAGGAGCTATGGCCATGAAGAAGCGTGAGTTTCGCAACTTGCGCCAAGGAGGACGGATAGTTGGCCAGTATGTGGAGGACTTTAGTAAATTAGCACGTTATGCCCCAGATGACGTTGCTACCGATGCAGCTAAGCAGGAGAAGTTTCTGGAAGGACTAAATGATGAGTTGAGCATGCAGTTGATGATAGCAACCTTCAACAACTACCAGGAGTTGGTAGATCGTGCTCTTATGATTGAAGGCAAGCAACAACAAATTGAGAATCGCAAGAGGAAGTATGGACAAGGAAAGTACAATTTTGGAGCTCAATAGAAGCCACGTTTTACCCCTAGATCAGGAGGACATTTTCAGCATACCCATGGAGGAGGTGGCTCGCACAATCACAATGGCACCAAGAATGGTAATGGCAATGGAGGAAGCAACAGCCAGAACCGTACCAACCCATCAACCCCAGCCAAGAAAGACCTGAGCCAAGTCACTTGCTTTAAGTGTCAGAAGACCGGACATTATGCCAATGAATGTCCTGAAGGCCAGAATGGCAATGGAAGCTCTGGGAAGAAGCCGAACCCTTTCAACAGGGGACAGGTGAACCACGTTAACATGGAGGAGGTTGAAGAGCAGCCGGATGCAGTAATCGGTAAGTTTTTGGTTAAGTCATTTACTGCACTCGTTCTTTTTGATACCGGTGCATCGCATTCATACATATCAAGGGGATTTGTGGATAAGTATAACCTGCCCACTAAGGTTCTTAGAACACCTATGCTAGTAAGCTCACCAGGAGCGGAGTATATGGCCAGTCAAGGATGTTTTCAAGTGCCATTGAGTATAGGTAGGCATGTGTTTCCCTCGGATTTAATCATTTTGGAATCACAAGGATTGGATGTAATTCTGGGTATGGATTGGCTGTCGATGTATGGAGGAAACATCGATTGCGCCAGTAAGACAATTTTTCTTACCACCCCAGAAGGGAGAAGGATCAAGTATGTATCCCGACATGTGCCAAAAGGGACTCAAGTAAATTGTTTAACAGGAGTTGTGCAGGAGGAAGTACCAGTGGTAAGGGATTTCCCTGAAGTATTTCCAGAAGAGTTGCCAGGAATGCCACCGGATAGAGATATTGAGTTTTTGATTGAGCTATTGCCAGGCACAGGGCCAATATCAAAGAGACCATACAGGATGCCTGCAAAGGATTTGGTGGAAATTAAGAAGCATATTAAGGAGTTACTGGATAAAGGTTACATTCGCCCAAGTTCGTCGCCTTGGGGATCACCAGTACTTCTAGTGGAGAAAAAAGATGGATCGTTAAGGATGGTTGTTGATTATCGTGGGTTGAATGAAGTAACGATTAAGAACAAGTACCCACTACCAATGATCAATGATCTATTTGATCGATTGCAAGGAGCTAAGGTATTTTCCAAGATCGATCTGCGATCAGGATACCACCAGTTGAAGATTCGAGAACAGGATATACCTAAGACGACTTTTACCACCAGGTATGGGCTGTACGAGTATACCGTTATGTCATTTGGTCTGACTAACGCACCTGCCTATTTTATGAACATGATGAACAAAGTGTTTATGGAGTTCTTGGATAAGTTCGTCGTGGTGTTCATTGATGATATTCTGGTTTACTCAAAAAGTGAAGAGGAGCATAAGGAACATTTGCGATTGGTACTTGAGAAGCTCAGAGAACATCAGCTGTATGCCAAGTTCAGCAAATGTGAGTTTTGGTTGAAGAAAGTAGGATTCCTCGGACACGTTATATCCGGAGAAGGTATAGCAGTAGATCCCACTAAAGTTGATACCGTGACCAAGTGGGAAGCACCAACCACAGTTGGCGAGATCCGGAGTTTCCTTGGACTCGCAGGATACTACCGGAGATTTATTGAGAATTTCTCCAAGATTGCAAAACCTATGATGGAGTTGTTAAAGAAGGATACCAAGTTCATATGGACTAAGGAGTGTGAGGCTAGTTTCCAGGAGTTGAAGAAACGCTTGGTTACTTCACCAGTATTGATTTTGCCAGACCAGACCAAGGATTATGAGGTGTATTGTGACGCTTCACGTCGAGGACTTGGAGCAGTGCTTATGCAGGAAGGGAGAGTTGTTTCATATGCCTCAAGACATCTTAAGCCTCATGAGTTGAATTATGCTACGCATGATTTGGAGTTAGCAGCCTTAGTGCATGCATTGAAAACATGGAGACATTTCCTCATTGGAAATCATTGCGAGGTGTACATGGATCATAAGAGTTTGAAATATATTTTCACGCAGAAGGAGTTGAACCTCAGACAAAGGAGATGGTTGGAGCTCATCAAGGATTATGATATGAGATTGCATTACCATCCCAGAAAAGCTAATGTAGTAGCTGACGCATTAAGCCGCAAAAGCCATGTCAATACACTAATGATGGGAGAATTACCAAGGGAGTTAGCCAAAAATCTTCGTGAACTATGTTTGGAAATAGTTCTGAGAGGCTATGTAGCAGCACTGGAGATTCAGTCAACTTTGATGGATAAAATCAGAGAAGCTCAGAAGACTGACAAGGAGATTGCCTCTATAAAGGAGAAAATAAGCGAAGGAAAGGCTAAAGGATTTCGTGAGGATGAGCATGACACCCTATGGTTTGAAGACCGTGTTTATGTGCCCAATGACCCGGAGATTAGGAAGTTGATTCTGCAAGAGGCACACGATTCACCATATTCGATTCACCCAGGAAATACCAAGATGTATTTGGATTTGAAGGATATTTTCTGGTGGACCGGAATGAAGAAAGATATTGCGGAGTATGTAGCAGTTTGTGATGTGTGTCAGAGAGTAAAGGCAGAGCATCAGAAGCCAGCAGGATTGCTACAACCATTGCCGATACCCGAATGGAAGTGGGATAAGTTAGGCATGGATTTTACCACGGGATTACCCAGGACTCGTTCAGGCTATGACTCGATTTCGCTTGTAGTTGATCGGTTGACGAAAGTAGCTCATTTCATCCCGGTAAAGACCACTTATACCAGTGCGAAGTTGGCAAAGATATACATGACCAGGATTGTATGCTTACATGGAGTTCCAAGGAGCATTGTATCGGATAGAGGAACCTAGTTTACCTCAAAGTTCTGGAATCAGTTGCACGAAACTTTGGGTACCAGGCTAGAGTTCAGCACAGCTTTTCATCCACAGACCGATGAACAGACCGAGAGAGTCAATCAGATTTTGGAGGACATGCTAAGAGCTTGTGCGCTAGATTATGGATCTAGTTGGGACGACAATTTGCCATATGCATAATTCTCTTACAACAACAGTTATCAATCCATTTTAAAGATGGCCCCTTTTGAAGCCTTGTACGGAAGAAGGTGCCGAACACCGTTGTCATGGGATGAAGTTGGAGACCGCCAGTTGTTTGGACCTGATTTGATTAAGGAGTCTGAATAGAAGGTGAAATTAATTCACGATAGGCTCAAGGTAGCTCAATCCAGACAGAAGAGCTACGCAGATTCCAAACGCAAGGAGACAGTTTACGAAGTCGGAGACAGAGTTTATCTTCGAGTATCCCCACTTCGAGGAACAAAGCGTTTTGGTGTTAAGGGAAAGTTAGCGCCATGATTCATAGGACCACACCGAGTTTTGGAACGTATGGGAGAAGTGGCCTACAAGTTGGAATTGCCCGAAGGATTGTCAGGAGTTCATGATGTGTTCCACGTTTCTCAGTTGAAGAAGTGCCACGCGGAGATGGCTGACATACCCTTGAGAGACACAGTGCCATTGGAAGCAATTCGGTTGGACAGTGATTTGACCTATGAGGAGAAACCTGTTAAGATTCTCGAGTTTGCCAGCCGAGTCACCTGCAGCAAGGTTATCAAGTTTTGTAAGGTTCAGTGGAGCCACCACACGGAGGATGAAGCCACCTGGGAGCGAGAGGAACATTTGCTCAAGGACCACCCTCACCTATTTTCTAGCCAACCCGAATCTCGAGGGCGAGATCCATCTTAAGGGGGTAGGTTTGTAACATCCCAAATTTTCAATTTGGAATGTTATACACTAGATCATCAATGCATATCATAATTTATTTGCTTTTGGCTTTGATCCTAGAAATTCTACGCAACTCAAGGACCCACGGAGAGAGTTGGGGATTTCGTTATCTTCATATTTGAGTTTTCTCAAATTTTGAGAATAGGATCATTTGATTTTAATTATTTTATCATCAATTATTTCTATTACAAAAATATGAGAGAGGGAATAAAATGACTTTCCCAAAATAAAGAAATATTGAGGATTTAATAATAAAATCAAACAATATTTTATTTTAGAGTTTTTCGGTATTTTATTTGAATTTAGGAAAAATGTGCGTTTTTCAAAATTTCATTTAGGCCCCAAATAAATGTTCACCTTGTGCGGCTTGATTTTAGAAGCCCGGGAAAAATTATTTTGGGATTTTTGGAGTCCTTTTAGTACTTCTTTTATTTGTTTTTCTGCGCGTAATTATTAAAAAAAACGCGAACCGACTTCGGGCCGTACCCAAGCGGGACTCCGCCCGGGGGCAGCCTTTAAATAGCGCCGCCCCGAGCCGCCCCAGCCCACCGCGCCTGAAACCCTAGCCGCTGCTGCCCGCCGCCGCCGCCGCCGGACCCGCCGCCTGAGGTAAAAAAAGAAAAAAAAGAAAAAAAGTCACGGTTTTATTTTTTTAGTTTCAGTTTTTTAAATAGATCGGTTTTTCCGATTTATTTATTTAGCGAGCATTCGTCCGTTCATTCGTTCTAGCGAACGTTCATCGTTTTTCTTTTCTTGGATTAAATCCGCGATTTTTCTGATCGCGATTCTTGATCCGATTTTCGTTTTAGTATAACTTTTCGCTCGGTTATCGAAATGAGGCGATTCAAGCGCCTGGAGTTTCGTCTCAAAACCCTCTAACCGTTTAACCAACTTAAACAAGTTTTTGCCACTGTAAAAATTGCCCTAGATCCAGAATTGTAAACAAAGCCTGTTTCTTTTGCCATTTGACTTTCGTTGCTTCATTTGATTTGATTCTTTTTGCAAACCAGAGTTCTTAAGTTGAACTTTCTGGTTAGATCTCTTATTTGAGTTTTATCTGTGCATTAGATGAATACTTATTGTATGCTTTTTTGTTTGTCTGCGATAGAATACCCGGAGTGCGCCGCCCGTTACTTCGAATCTCTAGGTTTCGCCGATCATCAGCAAGGCAAGTAACACTTTGATCATACCTCCTACTACCCAGTTTTATTGCATTAGATAAATCCTCAAACATTGCATGATTAGGATCTAATTAAATTGTGGGATGTGAAGTAGTTGAGGTAGTACCTATTACCTGTTTATTATGAAACCTTTGGGTGTTACTTCTACGTTTGCCTATTATGCCATGCTATGCTAGTAGACGTGGATTGGGTGAGTGATATCCATGACAGATGTGAGCTTGTTAAATTAATGGTTTATCTAAGGTGGTAACTTAAACACACATCTGGGTGGATTGAGGTACCTGGGTATTCCAGGATTGCCTGTTTTTTTATGGACCGCCACCCAGGCCCAAAGGGATCATGAGATTTTTCATACTAGAAACTTCCGTGTGCAGCCACAAGCTATTATGGGCTCTAGCATAGTTGATTAAGTCATGCGAACTCTTACAGGGTAGACTAGCAGATGTAGGGGAAAGTAGGTGTAACGGTCTACCCATCGTAAGGTGCTAGCGCTTCTGAAAGACTATGTCTCGGTCATCCGTCTTCTCAAACACCATGTAGTGCGGGAAACCAAACGGAGGCGATCGAGTCTTGTGGGGAAAAGTGCGCAAACCTCTGCAGAGTGTATAAACCAATCATGGTTAGCCGTGTCCCCGGTTATGGACATCTTGAGTATCTAGTACTTGGATTATCATGTGAATCTCAACATGCTACTCTAAATTAATTTTGTTGGGTTTTGTTTAATGATGATGCTTAATTGGGATTGCGAATGCTGTCAACCATTCTCAATGTTTAACAACTACCATGATAGTTAAATTAAATTTATTCCTTTGTAGTAGGGAAAAATTGGCTTTACGCAAAACTGTAACCATAGAGCTTTCCACCAGCCAAATATGCATATAGTATAGCTGTTTCATTCCATTACTCTCCATGTGTTACTTTTCCAGCATATTCCATGTGCTGACCCGTTTCGGGCTGCAACGTTAATGTTGCAGACTTTTCAGACGACGATTAAGGAGTTTTTAGGTCATGGTTCTATACTCAGTGATGCCGTTGGAGTTGATGGACTCACTTATCTTCCAAGCCTTCCGCTGTTATCTTTATTAGATGGCCTTAAGCCATATTTATTGTAATAAGTTCTCTATTGAGACACTCGATGTAATAAGTGTGTGATTGCTACTCTGTTATAAATCCTCCAAGTACTATGTGGTGTCAGCATTACTGATCCAGGGATGACACCTGAGCACAGAGATCAGACCGTTTGAGGTCTGGTCGCTACAGGAACTAATCATATTTACAAAAACAAGAGAGGTAGAGTTCATACCAGCTTTTCTCATCTTAATCAGTTCATCATATATCATCATTATTACCTTTCACTTGCATGCCCGAATAGTGTGGATAATAATAATAGTGCACGTGCATCGGACTAAGCTGGAATCTGCAAGCATTCAATATACAGGAAAAGACAAGGTAATATGGGCTCTTGGTTAGATCAACAATAATGCATATGAGAGCCCCTGAACATTTTCATCATGGTCTTCTCCTCTCGACCCCCAAAGAAAAGAAAATAAACAAAACTATCTACACGGGAAAGCTCCCAACAAGCAAAAGAAGAGCGGGAAATCTTTTTGGGTTTTCTTTTTAATTACTACTACTACATGCATGGAAAGTAAACTAGCTAAAAGCTACAACTAATTTTTGTTATTAAGGGTTTTCAAACACACAAGAAGAAGGCTTAAAAAGAAATTAAACTAGCATGGATAGTACAATGAAAAAGTATGAGCACCGACAACTAGAATGAGTGTGTGAACATGAATGTAATGTCGGCGAGAAGTACGTACTCCCCCAAGCTTAGGCTTTTGGCCTAAGTTGGTCTATGGCCATGGCTGGCCTGGTGGATATCCGAAGTTGAAGCTGGAATCATACTGAGATGCAGCGACTACTGCCCGACGAGCTGCAGCTTGGAGGCGAGCTGCCTCCGTCCTCATCTCATAATCGTTCGCCTCCTCCCTGGTTATAACATATCTCCCTTTTGTCTGAAAGTCAAAGAAAGCAGGAGCAGGGAGAGCAACATGGACAGTGCGACGCCTGTCAAAGATTAGTAGGTAATGGAGAGGTTGTCCATTCCTCTCAATAAACTGATGGCGAACCATAGCATTAAAATCTAGATAAGCAGGAGGCAACTCCATATCATTTTCACGTATGGGTATCTCAAGAAAATTAGCTACACGAGTTGCATAAATTCCACCAAACAAGTCTCCACTTAAACTATTAAGATGCAACCTACGTGCAACAATAGCCCCCAAGTTATATTGTTTATCACCTAATACAGCACTCTTGAGGACACTACGATCTAGAACGCACATGTGACAAGCCTCATCCTTACCATTAATGCATCTACCTATAAAGAGAGCAAAATAATGTATGACAGGAAAATGAATGCTCCCTATGGTAGCTTGTGTTATTTCTCTAGATTCCCCCACAGTCATACTAGCAAGAAATTCTTTAAATTCAGATTTGCGAGGTTCATTAACATTACCCCACTACGGGAGTTTACAAGCAGTATTAAAATCTTCTACGTCCATGGTATAAGATTTATCATACAGATCAAATAGGAAAGTGTGAGAATTGCATGATGATGTAAATTTAAATCTTCTCACAAAGGAATCAATTAGGTGATAATATTGGGGGCACTTATCTGACATGAAGCCCTCAAGTTCATCATTACGCACATATGCATCAAATTCCTCCTTAATTTCTGCTTGGACCATAAAATCTTCTGACGACCATTCACAAGGCCGCACTTGAGCTTCTCTTGGTAGTTCATAGTCCGGCTCACATATCGCGGGCTTGGGTCCTTGCTTCCTTGAGGAACCACCTTGGTACATTTTCCTAAACATATTTCTTCCTTTGAAAAATTTCTCAAATTTTTAGTAACTCAAAATAAAAGCGAGCCAAACTCAACAAAATTGATAGCAACTACTCCGACAATTGCCTAGAGGCCATACCATGCATTAAAACTACTTGGAACCATATAAATTTGACATGCAAGCTCAAGAACAAGGTCACCTAAGCAGCAAAAATTGCAATAAATAAAGCACTAGAACAAAAACTAATTTGACCATTGGGGGAGTCACATACCGAAGAACAATCCCCCAAAGCAGTTTTGTGAATGGAGCTTTGAGCAAGGAGATCGAAAATGGCAGCAAAACGAGCTAGAACACGGGTTTGAGCTGTGTGGTGATTTTTTTCTAGAGGAAGAAGTGTGTGGGTGCTGGAATAAGTGGAGGGGCCACGAGGGGCCCACGAGGTAGGGGGCGCACCCACGGGGGTAGGACGCGCACTCGTGGCCAGGTGGTTGCCCCCCTCTGGTGTGTTCCCAGTGCCAATAATTCTTAAATATTCTACAAAAAATCATATTTCATTTTCGGGACATTTGGAGAACTTTTATTTTCGAGGTATTTTTTATTGCAAGGATAATTCAGAAAACAGAGAGAAAATACTATTTTTTCTTTATTTAATCTAAATAACACAAAGTAAAAGGAGGGTACTGAGATTTGTGCTTTCTAACTTCATCCATCTCATGCTCATCAAAAGGAATCCACTAACAAGGTTGATTAAGTCTTGTTAACAAACTCATTCAGAATCGCACGAAACCGGAGAAATTTCGAATAACAGTAGGTTACCTCAACGGGGATATGCACGTCCCCAACAATAAGAATATCATATTTCTTCTTGACAGTAGGAAGAGGAAATTCAAAACCTCCGATAGTAATTGTTGGATTTTTTCCAGTAGAATTGATATTGTGGACTTGAGGTTGTTTCCTTGGAAAGTGTACCGTATGCTCATTACCATTAACATGAAAAGTGACATTGCCTTTGTTGCAATCAATAACAGCCCCAACAATATTCAAAGATGGTCTTCCAAGAATAATGTACATACTATCGTCCTCGGTAATATCAAGAATAACAAAGTCCGTTAAAATAGTAACATTTGCAACCACAACAGGCAAATCCTCACAAATACCGACAGGTATAGTAGTTGATTTATCAGCCATTTGCAAAGATATTTCAGTAGGTGTCAACTCATTCAAATCAAGTCTACGATATAAAGAGAGAGGCATAACAGTAACACCGGCTCCAAGATCACATAAAGCAGTTTTAACATAGTTTCTTTTAATGGAGCATGGTATAGTTGGTACTCCAGGATCTCCTAGTTTCTTTGGTATTCCAACCTTAAAAGTGTAATTAGCAAGCATGGTGGAAATTTCAGCTTTCGGTATCTTTCTTTTATTAGTAACAATATCCTTCATGTACTTAGCATAAGGGTTCATTTTAAGCATATCAGTCAAACGCATACGCAAAAAGATAGGTCTAATCATTTCAGCAAAGCGCTCAAAATCCTCATCATCCTTTTTCTTGGATGGTTTAGGAGTAAAAGGCATGGGTTTCTGAACCCATGGTTCTCTTTCTTTACCGTGCTTCCTAGCAACAAAGTCTCTCTTATCATAACATTGATTCTTTGATTGTGGGTTATCAAGATCAACAATAGGTTCAATCTCTACATCATTGTCATTGCTAGGTTGAGCATCAAGATGAAAATCATCATTAACATTATCACTAGGTTCATATTCATTACCAGATTGTGTTTCAGCATCGGAAATAGAAATATCATTGGGATTCTCAAGTGTGTCTACAATAGGTTCACTAGAAGCATGCAAAGTCCTTTCATTTTTCTTTTTCTTCTTCTTAGAAGAACTAGGTGCATCAACATTAGTTCTCTGAGAATCTTGCTCAATTCTCTTAGGGTGGCCTTCAGGATTCAAAGGTTCCTGAGTCATTTTACCCCCTCTAGTCACAACTCTAATAGCATTATCATTTTTCTTATTATTTAATTCATTGAGAAAATCATTCTGAGCTTTAACTACTTGTTCTACTTGAGTGGTAACCATAGAAGCATGTTTACTAATAAGTTTAAGTTCACCTTTAACTCTAGACATATAATCACTCAAGTGTTCAATCATATAAGAATTGATTTTCAATTGTCTACCAACATAGGCATTGAAGTTTTCTTGTTTAACAATAAAATTATCAAACTCATCTAAGCATTGGCTAGCAGACTTATAACGAGGAATATCACCTTCATCAAATCTATAGAGAGAATTTAGCTTTACTACATGTGTTGGGTTATCAAGACCATGTATTTCTTCAATAGGTGGTAAATTCTTAACAACTTCAGCTTTAATACCTTTTTCTTTCATAGATTTCTTTGCCTCTTGCATATCTTCAGGACTGAGAAATAGAATACCCCTTTTCTTCGAGTTGACTTAGGGGTTGGTTCAGGAAGTGTCCAATCATTTTCATTACTGAACATATTACCAATAGCAATTCAGCTTGATCAACAGTTCTTTCCCTGAAAACACAACTAGCACAACTATCCAGGTGGTCTCTGGAAGCATCGGTTAGTCCATTATAAAAGATATCAAGTATTTCATTTTTCTTGAGAGGATGATCAGGCAAAGCATTAAGTAATTGGAGAAGCCTCCCCCAAGCTTGTGGGAGACTCTCTTCTTCAATTTGCACAAAATTATATATTTCCCTTAGAGCAGCTTGTTTCTTATGAGCGGGGAAATATTTAGCAGAGAAGTAATAAATCATATCCTGGGGACTACGCACACAACCAGGATCAAGAGAATTAAACCATGTTTTAGCATCACCCTTTAATGAGAATGGAAACAACTTAAGGATAAAGTAATAGCGAGTTTTCTCATCATTAGTGAATAGGGTGGCTATATCATTTAATTTAGTAAGATGTACCACAATAGTTTCAAATTCATAGCCATAAAAAGGATCAGATTCAACCAAAGTAATTAACTCAGGATCGATAGAGAAATCATAATCCTTATCAGAAATACAGATAGGTGAAGTAGCAAAAGCAGGGTCATATTTCATTCTAGCATTGGAGGATTTTTCTTTGAGCTTAGCTAATAATTTCTTAAGATCATATCTATCATTGCAAGCTAAAAAGTCTCTAGCAGAGTCTTCATCCATAACATAACCCCCAGGCACAACAGGCAATTCATATCTAGGGGGAGAATCTTCATCATCACTTTCATCAATATTATTAGTTTCAATAATTTCATTCTCTCTAACCCTAGCAAGTTGTTCATCAAGAAATTTACCCAGTGGCATGGTATTATCAAGCATAGAAGTAGTTTCATCATAAGTATCATGCAAAGCAGAAGTGGCATCATCAGGAACATGTGACATATCATAATGAATAGCAGGTGTAGGTGTCGCAAGTTTACTCAAAATAGAAGGTGAATCAAGGGCAGATCTAGATGGCAGTTCCTTACCTCCCCTCGTAGTTGAGGAAAAAATCTTAGTTCTTTTATCTTTCAAGTTCTTCATAGTGATTAGTAGAGATAAACCCCAAGTGACTCAAAGAATAGAGCTATGCTCCCCGGCAACGACGCCATAAAATAGTCTTGATAACCCACAAGTATAGGGGATCACAATAGTTTTCGAGGGTAGAGTATTCAACCCAAATTTATTGATTCGACACAAGGGGAGCCAAAGAATATTCTCAAGTATTAACAGTTGAGTTGTCAATTCAGCCGCACCTGAAAGACTTAATATCTGCAGCAAAGTATTTAGTAGCAAAGTAATATGGAAGTAACGGTAACGGTGGCAAAAGTAATAGTATTGGTTTTGTAGTGAATGGAACAGTGGCAACGGAAAAGTAACTAAGCAAAGATCAGTATGTGACAAGCTCGTAGGCAATGGATCAGTGATGGATATATCGGATGCGATTCCTCATGCAATAGTTATAACATAGGGTGACACAGAACTAGCTCCAGTTCATAAATGTAATGTAGGCATGTATTCCGAATATAGTCATACATGCTTATGGAAAAGAACTTGCATGACATCTTTTGTCCTACCCTCCCGTGGCAGCGGGGTCCTATTGGAAACTAAGGGATATTAAGGCCTCCTTTTAATAGAGTACTGGACCAAAGCATTAACACTTAGTGAATGCATGAACTCCTCAAACTACGGTCATCACCGGTAAGTATCCCGATTATTGTCACTTCGGGGTTAACTGATCATAACAGATAATAGGTGATGATTCGTCTCCAACGTATCTATAATTTTTGATTGTTCCATCCTATTATATTATCTGTTTTGGATGTTAATGGGATTTATTTTACACTTTTATATTATTTTTGGGACTAACCTACTAACCCAAGGCCCAGTGCAAATTGCTGTTTTTTTGCATATTTCAGTGTTTCGCAGAAAAGGAATATCAAACGGAATAAAACCTCCGGGAGAGTTATTTTTGGAACGAACCTGATCCAGGGAACTTGGAGTGGATGTCAAGCGCCAACGAGGAGGCCACGAGGCAGGGGGCGCGCCTACCCCCTGGGCACGCCCCCCCGTCGTGTGCCCCTCGTGGCTCTACCGACCTACTTCTTCCTCCCATATATATTCATATACCCAGAAAACATACAGGAGCACCACGAAACCCTATTTCCACCACCGCAACCTTCTGTACCCAAGAGATCCCATCTTGGGGCCTTTTCCGGAGCTCTGCCGGAGCGGGCATCAATCACGAAGGGCCTCTACATCAACTCCATGGCCCCTCTGATGATGTGTGAGTAGTTTACTTCAGACCTTCGGGTCCATAGCTATAAGCTAGATGGCTTCTTCTCTCTCTTTGAATCTCAATACAAAGTTCTCCTCGAACTTCTTGGAGATCTATTCGATGTAACTCTTTTTGCAGTGTGTTTGTCGAGATCCAATGAATTGTGGATTTATGATCAAGTCTATCTATGAACAATATTTGATTCTTCTCTGAACTTCTATGTATGATTGGTTATCTTTGCAAGTCTCTTCGAATTATTAGTTTGGTTTGGCCTACTAGATTGATATTTCTTGCAATGGGAGAAGTGCTTAGCTTTGGGTTCAATCTTGCGGTGCTCGATCCCAGTGACAGAAAGGGAAACAACACGTATTGTATTGTTGCCATAGAGGATAAAAAGATGGGGTTTATATCATATTGCTTGAGTTTATCCCTCTAGATCATGTCATCTTACCTAATGCTTTACTCTGTTCTTATGAACTTAATACTCTAGATGCATGCTGGATAGCGGTCGGTGTGTGGAGTAATAGTAGTAGATGCAGGCAGGAGTCATTCTACTTGTCACGGACGTGATGCCTATATACATGATCATGCCTAGATATTCTCATAATTATTCGCTTTTATATCAATTGCTAGATAGTAATTTGTTCACCCACTGTAATATTTATACTATCTTGAGAGAAGTCACTAGTGAAACCTATGGCCCCCGGGTCTATTCTCCATTATATTAATCTCCCGTCAACAAGTTATTTCTGGCACCATTTATTTTGCAATCTTTACTTTCAATCTATATCATAAAAACATCAAAAATATTTATCTTATCATTATTATCTCTATCAGATCTCACTCTCGTAAGTGACCATGAAGGGATTGACAACCCCTTTATCGCGTTGGTTGCGAGGTTCTTATTTGTTTGTGTTGGTACGAGGAACTTGTGTGTAGTCTCCTACTGGATTGATACCTTGCTTCTCAAAAACTGAGGGAAATACTTATGCTACTTTACTGCATCACCCTTTCCTCTTCAAGGGAAAACCAACGCAGTGCTCAAGAGGTAGCAAGAAGGATTTCTGGCGCCGTTGTCGGGGAGATCTACGCACAAGTCAAGACATACCAAGTACCAATCACAAACTCTTATCTCTCGCATTACATTATTTGCCATTTTCCTCTTGTTTTCCTCCCCCGCTGCACCCTTGCCGTTTTATTCGCCCTCTTTTTCCGTTCCCCTTCTCTTTTCCAGTTTGTCTCTTTTCGCTTGCCTCTTGTGTGCTTGTGTGTTGGATTGTTTGTCACGATGGCTCAAGATAATACTAAATTGTGTGACTTTTCTAATACCAACAATAATGATTTTATCAGCACTCCGATTGCTCCTCTTACCAATGCCGAATCTTGTGAAATTAATACTGCTTTGCTGAATCTTGTCATGAAAGACCCGTTTTCCGGCCTTCCTAGTGAAGATGCCGCTACCCATCTAAACAACTTTGTTGATTTGTGTGATATGCAAAAGAAGAAAGATGTGGATAATGATATTGTTAAATTGAAGCTATTCCCGTTTTCGCTTAGAGATCGTGCTAAAACTTGGTTTTAGTCTTTGCCTAAAAATAGTATTGATTCATGGAATAAGTGCAAAGATGCTTTCATCTCTAAGTATTTTCCTCCCGCTAAGACCATAACTCTTAGAAACGATATTATGAATTTTAAGCAACTTGATCTGAAGGAAATATTCCCTAGAGGCAATAATAAAGTTATTATTTATTTCCTTATATCATGATAAATGTTTATTATTCATGCTAGAATTGTATTAACCGGAAACTTAGTACATGTGTGAATACATAGACAAACAGAGCGTCACTAGTATGCCTCTACTTGACTAGCTCGTTGAATAAAAGATGGCTAAGTTTCCTAGCCATAGACATGAGTTGTCATTGGATTAACGGGATCACATCATTAGAGAATGATGTGATTGACTTGACCCATTCCGTTAGCTTAGCACGATGATCCTTTAGTTTGTTGCTACTGCCTTCTTCATGACTTATACATGTTCCTCTGACTATGAGATTATGCAACTCCCGAATACCGGAGGAACACTTTGTGTGCTACCAAAAATCACAACGTAACTGGGTGATTATAAAGGTGATCTACAGGTGTCTCCGATGGTACTTGTTGAGTTGGCATAGATCGAGATTAGGATTTGTCACTCCGATTGTCGGAGAGGTATGTCTGGGCCCTCTCGGTAATGCACATCACTATAAGCCTTGCAAGCAATGTGACTAATGAGTTAGTTGCGGGATGATGCATTACAGAACGAGTAAAGATACTTGCCAGTAATGATATTGAACTAGGTATTGAGATACCGACGATCGAATCTCGGGCAAGTAACATGCCGATGACAAAGGGAACAACGTATACCGTTATGCGGTTTGACTGATAAAGATCTTCGTAGAATACGTAGGAGCCAATATGAGCATACATGTTCCTCTATTGGTTATTGACCGTAGATGAGTCTCGGTCATGTCTACATAGTTCTCGAACCCGTAGGGTCCACACGCTTAACGTTCGGTGATGATCGGTATTACGAGTTTATGTGTTTTGATGTACCGAAGGTTGTTTGGAGTCCCGGATGAGATCACGGACATGATGAGGAGTCTTGAAATGTTCGAGACGTAAATATTGATATATTGGAAGGCTATATTCGGACATTGGAAAGGTTCTGAGTGGTTCGGGTATTTATCGGAGTACCGGAGAGTTACGGGAATTCGCTGGGGAGTATATGGGCCTTATTGGGCTTTAGGGGAAAGACAGAGGGGAGGCTGCGCCCCCCAAGGCCTAGTCCGAATTGGACTAGGGGGAGGGGCGGCGCCCCCTCCTTCCTTCTCTTCTCTTTTCCCTTTCCTTCTCTCCTACTCCTACTACATGGAAGGGGGGAATCCTACTCCCGGTGGGAGTAGGACTCCCCAGGGCGCGCCATAGTAGAGGGCCGGCTCTCCCCCTCCTCCACTCCTTTATATATGGGGAGGGGGGTACCCCATGGACACACAAGTTGATCATTGATCTTTTAGCCGTGTGCGGTGCCCCCCTCCACCATAATCCACCTCGGTCATATCGTAGCGGTGCTTAGGCGAAGCCCTGCGTCGGTAGCTTCATCAACACCATCATCACGCCGTCGTGCTGATGGAACTCTCCCTCGAAGCTCTACTGGATCGTGAGTTCGTGGGACGTCACCGAGCTGAACGTGTGCAGATCGTGGAGGTGTCATATGTTCGATAGTAGGATCGGTCGATCGTGAAGACGTATGACTACATCAACCTTGTTATCATAACGCTTCCGCTTACGGTCTATGAGGGTAAGTAGACGATAATCTCCCCTCTCGTTGCTATGCATCACCATGATCTTGTGTGTGCGTAGGAAATTTTTGAAATTACTACATTCCCCAACAGTGGCATCCGATCCAGGTTTATGCGTAGATGTTATATGCACGAGTAGAACACAAAGGAGTTGTGGGCGTGGGTATATACATATTGCTTGCCGTCACTAGTTGATTCTTGATTTAGCGGCATTGTTGGATGAAGCAGCCCAGACCGACATTACGCGTATGCTTACGCGAGACTGGTTCTACCGACATGCTTCACACACAGGTGGCTAGTGGGTGTCTGTTTCGCCAGCTTTAGTTGAATCGGATTCAATGAACAGGGTTCTTTCTGAAGATCAAAAATCAATCACTATACCGCATTATGGTTTTTGATGCCTAGGTAAGAACGGTTCTTGCTCAGCCCGTAGTAGCCATGTAAAACTTGCAACAACAAAGTAGAGGATGTCTAACTTGTTTTTGTAGGGCATGTTGTGATGTGATATGGTCAAGACGTGATGAGATATAAATTGTTGTATGAGATGATCATGTTTTGTTAAAGTTATCGACAATCGGCAAAAGCCTTATGGTTGTCTCTTTATTGCAAAAGATGCAAGTGCCATGCAATTGCTTTACTTTATAGCTATGCGATAGCAATAGTTGCAAAAGCAATAGTTGGCAAGACGACCATGTGACGACACATTGAGAGAGATCAAGATGATGGAGATCATGGTGTCATGCCGGTGACGATAGAGATCATGACGGTACTTTGGAGATGGAGATCAAAGGCGCAAGATGATCATGGCCATATCATGACACATATTTTGATTGCATGTGATGTTTATCCTTTATGCATATTATTTTGCTTAGTTCGGTGGTAGCATTATAAGATGATCTCTCACTAAATTTCAAGGTATAAGTGTTCTCCCTGAGTATGCATCGTTGCGACAGTTCGTCGTGCCGAGACACCACGTGATGATCGGGTATGATAAGCTCTACGTTCACATACAATGGGTGCAAGCCAGTTTTGCACACGCGGAATACTCAGGTTAAACTTGACGAGCCTAACATATGCAGATATGGCCTCGGAACACTAGAGACCGAAAGGTCATGCGTGAATCATATAGTAGATATGATCAACATAGTGATGTTCACCATTGAAAACTACTCCATCTCACGTGATGATCGGACATGGTTTAGTTGATTTGGATCACGTGATCATTTAGATGACTAGAGGGATGTCTATCTAAGTGGGAGTTCTTAAGTAATATGATTAATTGAACTTTAATTTATCATGAACTTAGTCCTGGTAGTATTTGCACAACTATGTTGTAGATCAATAGCTCGCGATGTAGCTCCCCATTTATTTTGATATGTTCCTAGAGAAAAACTAAGTTGAAAGATGTGAGTAGCAATGATACGGATTGGATCCGTGATCTGAGGATTATCCTCATTGCTGCACAAAAGAATTATGTCCTTGATGCACCGCTAGGTGACAGACCGATTGCAGGAGCAAATGGAGACGTTATGAACGTTTGGCGAGCTCGATATGATGACTACTTGATAGTTTAGTGCACCATGCTTTACGGCTTAGAATCGGGGCTTCAAAGACGTTTTGAACGCCACGGAGCATATGAGATATTCCAAGAGTTCAAATTAGTATTTCAGACTCATGCCCATGTCGAAAGGTATGAGACCTTTGACAAGCACTTTTCCTACAAGATGGAGGAGAATAGCTCAGCTAGTGAGCATATGCTCAGAATGTCTGAGTACTACAATCACTTGAATCAAGTGGGAGTTAATCTTCCAGATAAGATAGTGATTGACAGAGTTCTCTAGTCACTATCACCAAGTTACTGGAACTTCGTGAAGAACTATAATATGCAAGGGATAACAGAAACGATTCCCAAGCTCTTCATGATGCTGAAATCAACGAAGGTAGAAATCAAGAAAAGCATCAAGTGTTGATGGTTGACAAGACCACTAGTTTCAAGAAGGGTAACTTCAAGAAGAACGGCAAGTAAGTTGCTGCTCAAGTGAAGAAGCCCAAGTCTAGACCTAAGCCTGATACTAAGTGCTTCTACTACAAAGGGACTGATCACTGGAAGCAGAACTGCCCCAAGTATTTGGCGGATAAGAAGGATGGCAAAGTGAACAAAGGTATATTTGATATACATGTTATTGATGTGTACTTTACTAGTGTTTATAGCAACCCCTCAGTATTTGATACTAGTTCAGTTACTGAGATTAGTAACTCGAAACGAGAGTTGCAGAATGAACAGAGACTAGTTAAGGGTGAAGTGACGATCTATGTTGGAAGTGGTTCCAAGATTGATATGATCATCATCGCACACTCCCTATACTCTCAGGATTAGTGTTGAGCCTAATTAATGTTTGGTGTTTGCGTTAAGCATGAGTATGATTTGATCATGTTTATTGCAATACGATTATTCATTTAAAGTCAGAGAATAATTGTTGTTCTGTTTACATGAATAAAACCTTCAATGGTCATACACCCAAGGTGAATGGTTTATTGAATCTCGATTGTAGTGATACACATATTCATAATATTGAAGCCAAAAGATGCAAAGTTAATAATGATAGTGCAACTTAATTGTGGCACTACCATTTAGGTCATATTGGTGTAAAGCGCATGAAAAAATCCATGCTAATGGGCTTTTGGAATCACTTGATTATGAATCAGTTGATGCTTGTGAACCATGCCTCATGGGCAAGATGACTAACACTCCGTTCTTCGGAACAATGGAGCGAGCAACAAACTTGTTGGAAATAATACATACTGATGTATGCAGTCCGATGAGTCTTGAGGCTCGCGGCAGGTATCATTATTTTCTGACCTTCACAGATGATTTGAGTAAGATATGGGTATATCTTCTTGATGAAACATAAATCTGAAACATTTGAAAAGTTCAAATAATTTCAGAGTGAAGTGGAAAATCATCGTAACAAGAAAATAAAGTTTCTACGATCTGATCGTGGAGGAGAATATTTGAGTTACGAGTTTGGTCTTCATTTCAAACAATGCGGAATAGTTTCGCAACTCACGCCACCTGGAACACCACAGCGTAATGGTGTGTCCGAACATCGTAACTGTACTTTATTAGATATGGTGCAATCTATGATGTCTCTTACCGATTTACCACTATCATTTTGGGGTCATGCATTAGAGACAGCTGCATTCACGTTAAATAGGGCACCATCTAAATCAGTTGACAAGACGCCATATGAACTATGGTTTGGCAAGAAACCAAAGTTGTCGTTTCTTAAAGTTTGGGGTTGCGATGCTTATGTGAAAAAGTTTCATCCTGATATGCTCAAACCCAAATCAGAGAAATGTGTCATCATAGGATACGCAAAGGAGACAGTTGGGTACACCTTCTATCACAGATCCGAAGGCAAGACATTCATTGCTTAGAATGGATCCTTTCTAGAGAAGGAGTTTCTCTTGAAAGAAGTGAGTGGGAGGAAAGTAGAACTTGATGAGGTAAATGTACCTGCTCCCTTATTGGAAAGTAGTTCATCACAGAAATCTGTTCCTGTGACTCCTACACCAATTAGTGAGGAAGCTAATGATGATGATCATGTAACTTCAGATCAAGTTACTACCAAACCTGGTAGGTCAACCAGAGTGAGATCCGCACCAGAGTGGTACGGTAATCCTGTTCTAGATGTCATGTTACTTGACCATGATGAACCTACGAACTATGAGGAAGCGATGATGATCCCAGATTCCGCGAAATGGCTTGAGGCCATGAAATCTGAGATGGGATCCATGTATGAGAACAAAGCATGGAATTTTATTGACTTGCCTAATGATCGGTGAGTCATTAAGAATAAATGGATCTTCAAGAGGAAGACAGACACTGATAGTAGTGTTACTATCTACAACGCTAGAATTGTTGCAAAATGTTTTCAACAAGTTCAAGGTGTTGACTACGATGAGATTTTCTCACTCGTATCGATGCTTAAAAGTCTGTCTGAATCATGTTAGCAGTTGCCGCATTTTATGAAATCTGGCAAATGGTGTCAAAACTGTATTCCTTCATGGATTTCTTAAAAGAAGAGTTGTATACACTACAAAAAAATACACTTCCGTGATGATACATGTTTGTCATAGTAGGTCGCTTTTTTTGTCATGCATGTACATCCATGACAAATTTATGACAGAATCAAGATAGTCATACCTGTGCTGTCGTAGAAGTGTTCCATGACATTACCAAAATTATCATCACGGAAGTGTCCACTTCCATGACGATAAATCGTGCGTCACAGAAGTGCTTTCGTCAAGGGTGACCGACACATGGCATCCACCGTAACGGAACGCCATTAAGCTATCAGGTCGGGTTTTGGATCCGATAACCCGTTAACAGCCCCGACCAATGGGAAATTTCCACGTGTAAATTTCTTATTGGCTGGACGAAACACGTGTCAGCTCGTCAGTGGGTCAGATAGGCGCCTATGATACGTCGACACGTGGCACGACCCAATAGAGGCCCATTCCTATGTAAAGGCCAGCCCGTTTGACTTGGTCAAAAGCTGGCAGGCCGGCCCATGGAAAGCCTGCTAACGGCCTATTCGAATATAGCCCATTTACAGCCCGCTAACCCAAGGCCCGTTACGCCCTATCCAAATTAGGCCCGGTAGCGTCATCTGGGCCATCCAATATGATTCCAGCCTTTTTTCACTTCTGGCCCATGTATGGCCCATGACGTTTTTCGGCCCATATGAGGCACTATGTAACTCTTGGCCTACTAACGGCCCGTGGTGAAACTGGCCCGTAATGAACAGTGTATCACTTTACACCCATTAACGGCCCATGGTGAAACTGGCCCATGATGAACAGTGTATCACTTTATACCCATTAACGGCCCGTTATTCCGTTGGGCCGTTTCCAGCCCATGTTATCTTTCGGCCTTCTCAGAGCCCATTTATTCTTGGGCTCATTTCTAGCATTCATTTACTTACGGCCCGTTACTGTCATTTTCTGCTTGTGGGCCAAATTCAGCCCGTGGTTACAGTCAACCCGTTTGTGGTCCGTTAATACGTTGGGCCGTTTTCATAGCGTCATCAAATACGGCCTATTAACGATGGTCCGTTATGGTCGGCCCATGAACGGACAATTCCAACTCTAGCCCGTTTACGGCCATAATGCGGCCTGTTATTGGCCCATGTTTGGCCATCGATCATACTGCCCGTATAAGGCCCATTGATGACACGGCCCGCAGAAGGCCCATTATTTCTACGGCCCGTAGAAGGCCCATTATTTCTACGGCCCGTAGAAGGCCCATTGTTTCTACGACCGTAGAAGGCCCACTGTTTCTACGACCCGTAGGAGGCCCAGTGTCACTACAGTAAATATTAGCCCATGGTTATTGCAGCCTAGTTTTAAAAAATAGGTTAATGCAGCCACTAGCAAACCACGGAAAAAGAACTGCAATGACTAGAAGCAAACAAATAAACAAGACAACAAGGAAATAAATAAGCAAGCAACTTATGCTAGGCTATCATGGCTATCACACATATTACATCCACTGGGCATCAAAGTTCACCACCAGTGCAAATAAACGCGCCAACAAAAGAGTATACAAAACTGAGAGCACTTTAGAAGGCACTAGGCCTGGCTAGGTCGGGCCCCCCCAAACAGCTGAAGAAGCTGAGTAGACCTTAGTTGTGTCAATGATAGATGCATCAACACTAGATTTAAGGCATGATGGTGCACACGGCAGTCCTCTAACATCTTCATTGCATCTTTGACTTCAAGTCGGAGCTGAGCTGAAGCAAGCCTTTCCGCTTTAAGTTGAGACTGAAGAAGTCGAACTGATTGAGGCAGCGACTGCACAGAGGTTGTCTCACACCTGCTAGTGAGTAGCTTCAACTCACTGTCTTCATCAAGACATGACCTTGGGGTCATCTCGCTGTCCTCAAAATGGTTTGGCTCACTATCTTCCCTAAAGTTCCACCTGGCGTAAGAGATACGAGTCTGAAAGAGAAACAAGGAGACACGTAACAGGTTTCACAATTATATAAGCAAATAAATGGATCTGTTCTGCATAAGGAACATGTTTTTACAACTACAATTTGAAACTGGTAGTTGTTGCAAACATTCAATCAGATGTAAACAGCAAAGCAAACAGAAGTGGAGGAAATGATGCCTATCCTAATCTATACTAGAACAAAGTTTGAAGGCTTGAGAAGGATGAACTTACATTACATGTTAACACGGGCTGGACAAAGCCCTTCTCCATGTTGATGGAAGGATAATTCAATAAATTCCCCAAAGAAAATTCTTTATAAGCGTTGCCATTATTCTACATTTTGCAAAGAGTAAATATAGATCAAATAATATTGGAACAAACAGAGGATAATGAAGCTCAGGTGTAGACTGATGATACATAATCAAATAGCAATTAATTAAGTACAACGTCACAAGGCAAAAGGGAGAGAGGTACTGACAAGAGCAATGCAGAGCCCATTATTGTTTTGAGATCGTTTGATCCTTTGAGCAAGGAGATTCATCTGAAATTAGTTTTCATACAAGAGAGAAGGTAAGGCACAAGCAGAAATTTAGGAGTTCAAATTTTGAATTGATATCATAGACAGTACCTAATGCTGGGCTCCCAGCAGTTCTAATAGGGGTTTGGCCACTGGAGTAGGGGTAAAGTGTGGTACAGTTGGGCCTGTGTTTTCTGTGGCTGCTGATCTATCTGATTTAACAGGTATCACTACCTTTTCCAAATACCTAGTTTGTACTCCTTGACGACCTACACTCACCCTCTTCCTTTTGGACACCTATTACGAAAGAACAACATCTGACTGGAAAAACATAGTGTGATGACACATGGAATAGGTACAGAAAATGGATAGGTATGGCATATACTCATATATGATGCTTAAACTAAGCAGATGGTGTAACAAAGTAGAAGTAATGCAAGAGGTCAGATGCAAAATATGTGCGACCAATACAACTTTGCAAAGTTAGAGCAAGCACCTTGATGGGTGAATAAGATAGGCCATTGTAACACCCCGGATGTAACTTTCCCTATTTGTACTCCAACTCTTGCCATTTCTGGCGTTAAGTTATTTTATTTCCTCGGGTTCGGGTTTTTGTCTCTGTGTGTTGTTGTCGTTGTCATGCACCTCATACCATGTCATCATGTGCATTGCATTTGCATACGTGTTCATCTCATGCATTCGAGCATTTTCCCCGTTGTCCGTTTTGCATTCCGGCGCTTCGTTCTCCTCCGGTGGCCATTTCTAGCTTTCTTTCGTGTGTGGGGATTAAACATTTCCGGATTGGACCGAGACTTGCCAAGCGGCCTTGGTTTACTACCGGTAGACCGCCTGTCAAGTGTCGTACCATTTGGACTTCGTTTGATACTCCAACGGTTAACCGAGGGATCGAAAAGGCCTCGTGTGTGTTGCAGCCCAACACCCCTCCAATTTGGCCCAAAACCCACCAAACTCTACTCCATGTCCTAGAGCGTTCGATCACGATCGCGTGGCCGAAAACCGCACCTCATTTGGACTCTCCTAGCTCCTCCTATGCCTATAAATAGGCCCCCCTCGAAATATCCCGGATCCCCTCTCCCCGAAACCCTAATTCCCAGATCCGCGCCGGCCGGACATGTCCGCCCCGGCCGGACGCGTCCGCCGCCGCCCCCTCCACCAATCGCCGCCCGCCACGTGTCCGCCGCCGCCGCCTCCCACCGCGGGCCGCGGGAACCCGAAGCCGGCCCTCCCGGCCCATCGCCGCGCCACCGCCCGCGGCCTCTCCTCCACCGCGCCGCGCCCGCGCTCACCGCCACCCGCCGCCGCCCCGCCGCTGCCGCATCGCCACCGCGCCGCCCCCGCGTAGCTCGCCCGCGCCGCGCCGCCGCCCCGCCGCTGCCGCATCGCCGCCGGCCGCCGCCGCCAGATCCGGCCCGGATCCGGCCGGGTCCGGCCCTTCCTCGCCTCCCCGCCGGTTTTGCGACCTCGCCGGAGCTGCCGCCGCCTCGCCGGAGTTCTCGGTTCGCGTGCCGTGAACAGTAAACCCTAGATCCGGGGTAGTTTTTTTTCACTAAGTCCCAGAATTTTTAGTTCAAATGTCCATGTTTGCGGCTCCGTAACTTTGCATCCGTAGCTCCGATTCATGCATATAGCATATCAAAATGTTCATCTCAGAGAGTACATCATTTCATTCCATTGCATCATTTTCATTTAAGCTCATCTTGATGCCCGAAATGCTGTTAGAAGAGGGCTACTTGAGTTAATTGTCAGATCTGTTACTTCATTTAGCACTTTTGTCATTTTTGCCACGATTAATGTGTGCATGATATGCCCATGAGTTCTTCATATGTTTTGTTAAGGGTTTTGTCATCTTTCCAGAGGTGCAACCCATGTATTTTTAGGATGTGTGTGGTGACTTGTGCAAGCTTGCAAAGTGGTGCACTTGCTAATTCTGTTTTCAGGGACTTAGTAATTTCAGGATTGTTTAGTTCATGATGCCATATGTTCTTGTTGTTTCCTAGTGATCCGTGCCTCTTTTGAGGATGATCAGTAAGGGAGTTTTGTTAATCTTGTAGTTCTCTATCCATCCATGTCTTTGTTTGCAATTATGGAGCACCCTAGCTTGAGTCAATCGAGCTCTACTTTTGCTTTGTTGTGAATCTGGGCAGATCGTCAACTTGTTTGCGATTTTGCCGATGTTATTGTAGTTGATCCGTGCATGCTATGCCATTGTTCTTGCCATGTCTAGCTTGTATTTTATGCCTTCTTAAGGGATGTATGCTTGTCTTGCCATGACTTGCACCATGGTGAGTGCATCGAGCTCGTAAACATGCCTTCGTGAGTTATATTTCAGCATGTCCCAGTTTTCACTAAGTCTGAAAACTGATTATGTTTTTGCTATGTTCGTGTGCTTGTTAGTATATTTTGTGATCCCTTTTGGCTCAAGGTCACTAAGGGACTTTTGTTAATCTTGTTGAGTAGCTCCATGCCATGTCTTTCTTTGTCATGTTCAAGTCCTGTAGCATGTTGTTTTGTTGCTCCGAAGAGGGCTATATGATCTGAAATTCCAGACAAGTGTTAATTTCACTAAGTCTGAGATCTGTTTACCATTTGCGTTTTTGCCATGCTTGTTTGAACCTCCTAATGGATGAATTGGCCGTAGCTCAGTGCTATACTTTTGTTAAGCATCTTGAATGCTTCCCTGCCATGTATTTTGTTGTCATGTTTGGGTGCTGTAGCATGTTCATTTCCTTGCATTTAGATGCCTACTTGCCGTAAATCGCAGACCGGTGTCATTTTTGAATCGCTTGCCATTTCCAAACCGTAACTCCGATTCCGGCGTTCTTTATATCGTTTTCAAGCGATTTCATCTCATATTTCCAGTGGCATACTTGGATTTCCAAGTTGGGGCCAGGTTCATGCATTTCCTGTCATTTCTTGTATTTTGCATCCCGCATCGCATCCCGCATAGCATATCATCTTTGCATTGTGTTGTTTGAGTTTGCACGTGGTTGATTGTATCCTTGTTGCTTGTTTGTCTTGTTTGGGTAGAGCCAGGAGACGAGTTCGCTAACGAGGAGCCTGTTGAGTTTGCTTTCGAGGATCCAGTCAACTCTAACAACCGTGCAGGCAAGATGATCATACCCTCGAAATCACTACTATCTTTGCTATGCTAGTTTGCTCGCTCTTTTGCTATGCCATTGCTACGATGCGTACCACTTGCTTGCAAGCCTCCAAAATTGCCATGTCGAACCTCTAACCCACCATTGTCCTAGCAAACCATTGATTGGCTATGTTACCGCTTTGCTCAGCCCCTCTTATAGCGTTGCTAGTTGCAGGTGAAGATTGGAGGCCGTTCCTTGTTGAAACATTTATTTACTTGTTGGGATATCATTATATTGCTATGTTATCTTAATGCATCTATATTCTGGTAAAGGGTGGAAGGCTCGGCCTCTCGCCTAGTGTTTTGTTCCACTCTTGCCGCCCTAGTTTTCGTCATATCGGTGTTATGTTCCCGGATTTTTGCGTTCCTTACGCGGTTGGGTTATAATGGGAACCCCTTGATAGTTCGCCTTGATTAAAGCTTTTCCAGCAATGCCCAACATTGGTTTTACCATTTTTCACCTAGCCTTTTTCTTTCCCTTGGGTTCTGCAGACTCAAGGGTCATCTTATTTTAACCCCCCCTGGGCCAGTGCTCCTCTGAGTGTTGGTCCAAACTAGAGCCCCTTGCAGCGCCACCTCGGGGAAACTCGAGGGCTGGTTTTAGTTGTACGGATTGCTTATCTGAGTGTGCCCTGAGAAAGATATATGTGCAGCTCCTATCGGGATTTGTCGGCACATTCGGGCGGTGTTGCTGGTCTTGTTTTAACCTGTCGAAGTGTCTTGAGTTACCGAGATACCGAGTCTGATCGGAACGTCTTGGGAGGAGGTCTATTCCTTCGTTGACCGTGAGAGCTTGTCATGGGCTAAGTTGGGACTCCCCTGCAGGGATTGAACTTTCGAAAGCCGTGCCCGCGGTTATGGGCATATGGGA
This sequence comes from Triticum urartu, assembly GCF_003073215.2. Lineage (NCBI taxonomy): Eukaryota > Viridiplantae > Streptophyta > Magnoliopsida > Poales > Poaceae > Triticum > Triticum urartu. Next base: position 397,319,013 of record NC_053022.1, on the reverse strand, counting down.
ATTTGTTAATGTCCGGTTGTAGATAACTTGAATCTTAATTAAATTAAAATGAATCAACCGAGTGTGTTACCGTGATGGCCTCTTCTCGGCGTAGTCCGGGAAGTGGACACGGTGTTGGAGTAATGTTTTGCGCAAGTTGTTCTCTAGTTTCTCGCTCGTGCTTTGCCTCCTCTTCTCGCTCTCCTTTGCGAATAAGTTAGCCACCATACTTGCTAGTCGCTTGCTGCAGCTCCACTCATATTTCACCTTGCCTTACCTAAAAGCTTGAATAGTCTTGATCGCGAGGGTGCGAGATTGCTGAGTCCCTGTGGCTCACAGATTACTATTACACCAGATGCAGGGACCGATGATTCTGCTCCAGGAGACGCATGTGAGCTCAAGTGGGAGTTCGACGAAGACTCTCAACGATACTATGTTTCCTTTCCCGACGATCAGTAGTGGTGCCCAGTTGGGGGTGATTGGGACCGTGTCGCATGTTGGGTTCTCTTTTATTTTGGCGCCGTAGTCGGGCCTTGAGTGTATGGATGATGTAATGTTATTTATGTACTTGACTGACGTGGCGAGTGTAAGCCAACTATGTTCTCCCCTTTATTATTCATATTACATGGGATGTTGTGAAGATTGCCTGACTTGCGACATATGCCTTCAATGCGATTATGTCTCTAAGTCGTGCCTCGACACGTGGGAGCTATAGTCGCACCGAGGGTGTTACAGCCATCCTCCACCATGCCAAGTTTGATAGCCAGTGGATCGTTCCGCAATATTCCTCTCGTGCGCCCATTCTCATATTCATTTTGATAATGTTCAATATCTGACATGCATGAAAACATAAAAACAAGTGATATTTTCTTTGTAATGCAGAAGTGATTCTAATCCAATGCTGCCTCCGTGTAAAACCCTTTGTGCTATCTCTGCAATTCTTTTGAAAGATGCCATGCATGCTATAATTTGTTGTGTGCATTAATATAATGTGGAATACTACTCAAAATATGAGAGCTCCAGAAGTGATGACACTTCGCAGATGATAGCTTCAACATATAGTAAAGAAGAACAAGTCGACCTGACCCGACAGATTCAAAATATACTAAGGGAGAACAACTCGACCTGACCAGTCGACCGCAAGAGAAGAGTATCATCTTAAAGAAGAGCAGAAGAGCAAGCAGATTGAAGATATTACAAGTCTTTTAATACAATGTCGGTTGGCCACCCATGATGAGCCAGAGTGCACAGAGAAATACTATTCTTTCCGGTCTCTCCATATGTGGCTCACATGCATTTCGAAACTAAAGTAGGAACATTTAGCTAACCAATTAAACATCTCTCAGTTTTACTAATATCAGCAATAATATCAGATATGCATTTGTACAACTAAGCTTGTTTAGCTTGATGGGTGGAGCAGTGCTATTATGACATGAACCACGTAGGCTGATTGTGGTCATCATAAAATGGGGAAAACATAAGCAAGATGAGTACAGTGTTGACCGTGGCACTAGGATGGCAGATCTGAAGCTGCAAACCGCGCAAAGGGTAGTTAGCCACCGATGTTTTCTTTGAAATAACAACTAAGATTTGGTATGGACAAGAAAGTACGGTCAACAAGTGACAACGAAATGCAATTATGCTGTCTCTCTATATGTCGCGACATGCATTTGGAAACTCAAGTGGGACCTTTAGCTAACCAATTAAATGTGTTGGTTAACTAATATCAGTATCGTATCACAATCATATTTGAACAACTAAGCTTTTGAATTCTGAGTGTTGTGTTGTTTAGCTTCAAGGGTGGAGTAATGCTAGTACGACAGAAAGCACCTATGCAGATCATAGTAGAGTATATAAAAGGGGAAAACCCTAAGCATCAAGAGAAAAATTAGGAAAGTGGAACTAGCTGGACCAGTGGGTGGCGCACATGCTTTTCGAAACGAATATAGGAACATTAGGTGACCAATTAAACGTTCTCTATTTTAGTGATATTAGCATCATATCAGATTCATATTTCAACATGTAAGCTTTGGGTTGAGGTCTTGAGGAGCAGTGCTAGCACGACACGAAGCACCTACGATGATGGTAGTGAATATGAAGGGGGGAAACCATAAGCTTTACGAGTATAGTGCCCGTGCCATGGTGGATCTGAAGGTGCAAACCAGACAAAGCTACTTCGCAACCAATGTTTGCTTTCAACTAGCCACTACGATTTGGTACGGACAAGAAAAGTATAGTAAAAAAATTACGATCTATTTTCTGGGTGAGATCAATAACTTAAGCACATATGGAAGAGTACCGGCTCTCTTGCGACATCATGTAGACCTATGCTGATACGTTGAGGGTGCTGCGGGTGCGATGGCTGTCGGCGGCAGGGAAGAAGACTTTAGACGGCAGACGGCCGGGTCGGGGGATATATCATGTTGCCGTGGACGAGGCGGTCGTAGGAGCGGCAATGGCAAGGTGGACAACGGCGCCGATGAAGCGAGAGGAGGCGATGAAAGGATCCTGGTCTAGCGCCGTGGATGAGAGACGTCCATCTCTTGTAGTGGACGACGGGGTAGGGGTAGCGGCTCCGGCAAGGTGGAGGATGGGGTGGCGGACGGAGGAGGCTGGCCGCAGTGCGGAGGTTGTCGTGCCGCTGACGGTGTATGAATGGGGAAATGGAGGGGATGGGGGGATCTCAAACTTTGGGACACGCTTCTCTGAAATGGGGGAAAGTTACGAACTTATCCCCCGTTTAAAATTTCGGACATCGCATCGGTTGGGGATAGGACGGTAATGTCACATCTCCCAAATATTTGCCGGTAATTATTTCGGGCGAGGAGAGGGTGTTTTGCCGCCCACGGTTGGCGCCCACAGTGTATGAACGGGGCTGACAGGTAGGGCGGTTGTGTCACGTCTGATGGAAGTTACACATCTGCCCCTATTTAAAATACAAGCCTACATCGATTTCGGACGAGGAGAGTTTGTTTTGCCGCCCAGTGTGTATGAATGGGGAAATGGAGGAAGAGACACATGTATTTCGGACGAGCTTGAATCAAATGTGTTTTGCCGCCCACGTTTGGCGCCCACCGTGTCTGAATGGGCTCAGAGGCCGTCGTGTCACGTCTGATTGAAGTTACTAGTCTACCCCTATCGACAGCAGTGTAAATCCTATCGATAAGGATGTCAAGTGTCAGGGGTAGACAGTAATTTCCATCTCGCAAACACTTGCTTTGGGCAGCCCACAAATTATAGTGGGTGTTTAGCCGCTTCGTTCAAAACTTGGGAGAATTAGCATTCACGTTTTCCCTGGGACCTGGCAAACTAAATTCAAATCCAATTTGTATTCGATTATGAATATCCACAGATAATTATACGTTTTGTTATTTATTTCTTCAAAACCACAACAAAGATTTATTCCACCTTTATATATGATTATGATTTAGAAATGCCGTGATCTTCGAATTCAGTAGGTTGGATACACTCTAAGTCAAACAGTTATTTCATCCAATACAATATGCTCACACGAAAAAACAGTTCACCTTATGTCAATCATACAAGTACTGAGGATTACCTCGCCTAAAAAATCTGGATCATTACAACACATGGACAACATAGGGGGTCTTGCAGCATAATCCATTCAGAGACATGACACAACATGCAAGTACAATAATCTAATGAAAATTTCAACTGGTATCTAAAGAAGAATCGGGATTATCTTGGGCTTCAGATAGCAGAAACAGCAGGACCTCCTCCGTCTTCAAATGCAACATTCTTACTTCCTCCAATTCTTGGGTTGCTTGCATAATGTGTTCCACTAATTCCGTAATTTCCAGCCTCAAGATAAAGATTACCTCATTCATGGCAGCCACACCATCTCTTTCTGCCTCTAGTAGAGCCTCAAGCACTATAATATCTGTGCTCAAACTGCTCTCCGACGGTGTTGCCTCTGAACTGCTACCATCTGGTAACATGGATGGCGCACTGCTTCCACAAATAGATTCTGGGGTTGTACATTGTGTCCTAGTGGGAACGACATCCTAAAAGGTTTCCGCTGGACATCAGTAAGAGATAGTTATCATATGATCCAGGCAGTAAGCTTACATGGTAAACAACGGACGAATTATTGCCGAGCATGGCAAACTATATTTAAATGGTTCGAAGCAGCATCAGCCGAAAAGAAATTAAAATGGTAAGATGAAACTAGGGATGTAAGTGGCAAATAAATGAAATCCGCCAGTCCCATCTAGTTAGTTTTTTCTACCTCCCTAGTTCATTTTCCTCAAAAAAAAACAAAAACTCTTTTGAACTATCATACCACTAGTGGACTTTAATCAGGATTAAACCGGACCCAGTTGACATCCCTAGTTGAAAGGGAGTGTACAGCCGCTATATTTAAGTTGCCAAGGCATCTAAGCAGTTGAAATAATCTGAGAAAGCACTTAATAGTGTGGCCTCATATAAACTACGAAGACAGTTTATGATGAAGTTGAGAGGAAAAGTTAAGGACTCAAATGAAATAGGCATGCATTTCTTTACGATAGTAAAATAGGCACTGCTGACATATTGGGCAACTCAGGTATAGCGTAACAACAAATAAGCATTCGAATCAAGCAATACAGCAAAGCAGACAACTGAACTATTTGTAATTCAGTAGGATTACACGTTGAGGGCACAAGCCAAGAAAGCAGCCCACTCACATTACATTTCACATGTACTAAAACACACTGGCTTACCATATGTTGCTGTGAAGCCTAGCTGCTGTTGCAATGTTCTTTGAAGATATCGTCAGCATCCCGTGGTTGCAAATCTAGTTGTTGTAGTTTATTCTGCACCATCTATTTAGGTAAAATTAATTTTAATCGCATGCACTGGTCCGAATTGATCATCAATGGTTCATCTAAACTAATGAAAGAAGGGTGTGTGCATACACGACAATACCCCCTCCGATTCTTTTTACTTTGCGTATAACTTTTTCTCAGTTTTCTTGTATTAGTCTGCGCGTTGCCGATTCCTAGGTTGGTTTCCTTTTGTGCCCCGCCCCATCCGCCTCTGCCCTAATTAATTGGCAAATTAGTCCAGAAAAATTAAACCAGTGCCCTCCTTAGTATGCGGGTCAAGAGTTATGCGCAGAGTAAATAGAATCGGAGGGAGTATATCTGCTTCCCTATATTTTTATGCTTGTTCGAGGTGCCAGCCCCAAAAGAACAAATTTTTTGCTTAATGGGGTTGGCAGCTCCATAATTAATAGAAGCATCAAATTAGTCATGCAACTTGGGAAGATCAAGAACACACAAACAAGTAATGAACAGAGGCTCGGAGCAGTGATGTAATAGCTAGCATCAGAAAATGTAGGGTAAAACAAACAAAAAGCAGCGGAACCACATGCTAGTTTGCTGATGTGTAATTAAGCATAGAGAACATTAAGCAGTCTGATGGAACCAACATGTGGCATCAGAACAAAACTAAAGCATATTAACTATATGTGCACTGGTATGTAATTTAGCACATGTAACATGTTCACTGCCAGAAGTATGGCCCTACAGGTGTAAGCAGAATAACGCGTCTCATGAAAAACTGAATGATGCCCTGAAGAAATTCAAAGGTGCGATGCTTATGCTAGAAAAGTGAACGTAGGCGCCGGCCATTGGATAATAGTACCTGATTCTCGACGGCGTATGGGTATCATTGTCATACTTGATAGCTAAGGATCGTCGATGGTGCTCGTGTTGCGGTTGAGTTTGGGCCGGTTGTCGCCATTGCTGAAGCGGCTCCGGTGCTACAGTTGCGGCGCCTGTCGACATACAAGAAAGCTCATCTGTGGTAAGTGAACAGTTGCACGATAAAGAGAAAAACCGAAAGGAGTACAAATCGAAATAACCTGATGAGGCTGCGGCGTCGGTAAAGCAGGGCCGGTGGAGTTGAATATGGCGTCCGTGGAGCAGGTCCGGTGCAGTGGACGAAGGCTTCGGCGGATGCGTTGTACAGTGCTTTTGGTGAGGCGGATCTGTTGCGGCGGACGAGGGCTTGTATGAAGGGCCAGCGAAGGGCCGGACGAGGGAATCAGTGAAGGGCCTATGCTGTGGTGGATGAGGGCGCCGGTTAAGCAGATCCAGTGCGGTGGACCATGATGGCGGTCAAGAAGATCTGGAGCGGTGGACAAGCCAGTCGCTGAAGCGGCTCTGGTGAAGTGGTGAGTTGGCAGTTGGGGGTTCCAAGGTGCGGAAGGTAGATCCGGCTAGGTGCGAGGTCCACCGCTGCGGCGGAGGACTAGATTCGGCGGCTTGCCGTGGTTGGGGGGGTCGGGGAGGGGAAGGGGAGGGGCTCTAGGGAAGAATGTTGGGGGCAAAGAGGGGAAAACAATGGAGTTACCAAAGCAGCCCTTTCCCGTTCATGTGGCAGGGGTAAAACAGGAATATCGCAGGGCTAAACTTTCGGGCGCGTGATATTTCGATGTGAGCAGGAAGTTTGAAAGCTTTTGGTGCCTAAAATTATAAGTATTCTGCTCTCGTACGGCCGACTATGATATCATGGCCGACAATTTGTTTGTTTTGCACGCAAAAAAATGTGCAAGTTTTGAAAATCAATGTCTCCAACTCGAAACTTAGATTGTCCATTCAATTCAAATATGGATCATTGAGCTACTACAAGCAAATACCATCATACGGTCCAATTCAAATGAAATTCCAAATGTGTTTATCCTAAATATGATGACAAAAGCAAAAATGTGTATGTGTATGAATAAAGTGGATGATTATAAAGTTTAAACATGCCCGTATGTGTATATCTCTAGGTTTGATATTTGAATTTGAAATCACGAAATCCCGGCTTAAAAAATGTACCTCCGTTTAAATGAATTACAAAAGCTAATGATGGATTCGAATTCCAAAATTCCAATCTTAGGTTTGTAATTATGGTACATCAAGGTATATCACGCATGTTCAAAAGTATCGTTATCTCATAGTACAAACTGTGAAACAAATTGACCAACCATGAGTGCACAATATGTCAATTACACTAAAGTCCCTCAAATATAGACACCTCACTCTTTATCTGAAGTCAAACCCCCCCCCCCACCACACACACACACACAGAGAAGTCATTCTCTCCCCCAAACACCAACACACGAGCACATTAACACCCCTCTCTCTTGTAAAGTGCGGACCCCAACATAGGTCTCTATCACTTTGTCTCTCGGGCATGCACACATCTCTTTCCTCACTCTCTAGGTCTCCCGCTATCTCTCTTACCCAAGCACACGCACTATGTAGAGTGTATATTTCCCATACACACAAAACGTCACCCCCAAACGTCTATCTCCCTAGTTATGTGGTTCTCGCTCACTCACCTCACACACCACCCCCACTGCAAACAAGCACACTTTGTCTCCTTGTGCACCACTCTCCTCTTTCTATCTCTCCCACATGCGCACCCGCCCCAGCTCTTTCCCCGTATACATATATGTCGTGACTCTTTGCATAGCTCCCTAATGTATAATCGTTCTTGATTTCGCACATTGTTCTCTACACCATATATTCTAGATCTCTCATGAAGTCCCTATCACACACACGATGACTTGCTTCCCTTGCGTCTCCGTTCATAGGCCAATTTCGGACAACATCAACATTGTCTCCCTATCTATACGCCATTTATGGACACAAACGACCCCTCTCGCCCCCTCTCTTCCTCTCACTCTCTCTCTCTCTCTCTCTCCGTCACTAGCTCTCTCTTTCTCTCGCTCTCACACCCCTCTCCCACACACACACTCGATATCTCTTCCAAATAGTCTGCTCCCCCCGCCCGCACCCGTGCTATCTCGCTACTACACATGTCACACCATCCCCCTTCCCTTATACTAGGTTTACATCATCAGTGGTCTCTCTACTCCACATACACTCTCTGCCTCTCACACACAAATGCGTGCACAAACACACACAGACACGCACAAACACCCATTTACCTGGATCCTCATCTCTCCTCATGTCCGCATGTGTATCTCACACACTCACTCTCTAATTATGTATATGTGTCTCCATGTTACACAACACAAATCCCCATGTACATGTCTCTCTCTATCCTCCACACACATAGACACAAAGAATCTGTTATCATTGCCTTAGTCTCTAACATATCACACACGCACTCTCTCTCTCTCTCTCTCTCGCAAACACGCTCAACAAGGTTTTACCCGTGACTAACTTACCGTCTATTCATGAATAGTCATGGCAGTATGGCGAACACGAGACGTGAAAAAGAATAAATCTACATGTGCTTAGACCACCTAGTATGACTACTAGGACTAGAGCAAGCCAAAAAGTGCGCCACCGTCACCCCCTCCTTGTCGGCGATGGAAAAATCTTCGTTTTACACAGTCGAGAAGTCATTGTGCTAAGGCCCCACATGTCGAGGCGTTGAATACAATGTAGATGCTAGTTTACGGAAGCAAGTATCGATAATACGTTTGTATCTCCATACTTATATTTCTTCTCTTATAAAAAACCGAGTTGGTGATGATGGTACGTGTGCCATCTTGCAATATAGACCGTCCGATCTATATCTGACGGATGGAAATTAAAATAAAAGATACCTGCACCCCTCTCCACATTTGCGGACAAGGCCTTCCCTCATTCATCCTTATCTCCAACAAACCTCATTGTTGAGCAATTAATAAAGGAAGCCTCTGGAACAAACTGGCCTGGTGGCCGCTGCCGGCGTCGTCAATCCCCATGCCTCCGCTCAGTCCAACCACCAACCACCACCACACCCCACACCTCTTCACCTTATCTCATATTTCTCGAGATATCATTAGTTTTTACACATGGGATTACTGCCGCAAGGGTCAATCACAACAAGTGTTTAATAAAAAAATGCATCTTGATGTTCCGTGCAATGCACGTATCTTGCTAGTACTCCTACACAAGACTAAGTTGGTGATGCTGGTGTGTCTGCCATCCGTCGTTTCTGACCATCAGATCTACATCTAACGATTATGAGGTAAGTTGTTGCCTTTTCTCACCAACATCCCACTTGTCTACCAATTTGCAGAAAAACCCATAATTAGTATCTTAAAACCAACCACATCCCTCCCTGACCTCACCAAAACAGCCCAAGGAATATATTCTAATTGAAACATAATATATCTCTAGTGACATATGTATATCAAAATTAGAGTATTTTGTACCAAGTTTGTGAATAAGTATTATTCTAATTGTGATTCCTTGCAACGGACATGAACATTGCTAGTATTTCCAACCATGCATTTCTTTTTCTAGTATTCCATAGTTTCGAGTTTTGCATCAAGATATTAGTCACTCATGGTTGATATTTAATTTCAATCATGTAGACATATGCACTATGTAACTAGCCTTGCTTATTGGCTTCCAAAGCTTAACTTTCACTCCTACTTACAATATGTAGAGTATTTAACAAAAAACTACCACTTTCAACCAGCCCTAGGAGGAATCTATTGTACAAAAAATAGCAAAAACATACCCAAAATTTCTTAATGCACGCCAAAAACTACCTAGTACTCCTACCGATTAGGTTCGTTTTAACCCATTTATGACAGGGTTGGCCCACATGTCCGTGCTGACGAGGCAGCTTAAACCAACACATTTTGTTTGACCGTTGACACGAGGGACCCACATCTGACCTTCTATCCTGTTATTCCCCCTCAAATCATTATTTTTCCTGAACATTACTTCAAACAGTACTGATGTGTGTTCGTCTGTGGCGCCAGTGATGAGCGAGTTGGCTGCCGCTCCGCCGGACGGGCCGGACGCCGCGCTGGCCTCCGCACGGGTTGGCAGGCTGGCCCGAGCGTGACTCACGAGCGAGCAAGCCGCCACACTGGCCTTCGCTCAAGCTAGATGGATGGCCTTAGCGCGGCACGCGCGAGCAAGCCGCCACGCTGCCGTGCCAATCTAGCTAGCAAACCTTGCAGACAAGCAGCTAGATGGAGCTATCTTGGCTAGCTAGCGGCCGCGAGCGCCGGACGGAGCTGGCATCCGGGCTGCCGCAACATGGGATCCGCACCGCCGGCGGTTTTGACCTCGCCTTCTGCCAGCGGCGGTAGCTGCGTCCCATGGCCGAGGATGACTAGGTGGACGGGTCGGAGATAGGAGGTCACTCGAGGATTTTTGTTGGTAAGAGGAGTACAATGGTTGATAAGGTAGTCTTATCTTAAGTCTACCACGTATGCAATTGGTAGTAGTTTCTTGGCATTTTAGTGGTTTCTTGCATTATTAGAGCAAGTACAATAGAGCTGAGTCAGCGGGCTATAAGAAATAAACTACTACTACATGTTGGCTATAAGATGGGCTGTAGATGACATGGCACTGGCTTATAGCCAGCAGCTGGCTATACTATTAACCATGCTCTTAGGGGTTTCTTGTAAGGAACAATGTACATACTACTAGCGACACAAGGCGATTCTAGGTTGCGTTGTACTCCAACGAGTACTACTAGTGGTCGCGGGAGTGTATACCTCGTTTTGTGGGTTCGATCCCGACCGAACGCACGGCGGCCTTTTTTTAAATAGTATACTATCTAGATACATCGCAGAAATGGATGTATCTAGAACTAAAATACATCTAGATACATCCATACCTGCGACAAGTAATTCGGAATGGAGGGAGTACTACACTTCGCTGCGAGCCAATATTTTACACAGGTAGTTTGAGTTTTGATGTCAAACAGACGTGCGGCCCCACAATCTGGGTGCACTAGAGCCTGGACAGCCTAGCCACATGAACGGGTTTTCCTTCCCAGCATCCCGTGGCTCGTGTGCTCGCCCTAGCCGCACCTTTCTTGCAGCTTCCAGCTAGTATCATATTTAAACTAGCGCCTCCCAATTAAGCCCGAGGAGCCGGAAAAGACTGGCGGGGCATTGGGAACTGTGCAATATGGCTCTGTACGTAAAGTGCTCTACTACTACTCTGTAGCTTGTGGCGTTGCATGCATGGACTTCACTCCATTATCGGCTCTACTATAAAAGAAATTCCTCTTAACGTGTTTTTTTTGAAACGGAGGCAAAAGCTTTGCTTCATCTCATTCATAAAGAAGGAACTACTAACAAAGTTCGACGAGATCCATTACACCTCCACAAATGGAAGCGAAAAGCCTAGTCTCGCTGTATCAAATAACTCAAATGTTCTGCCCCCGCAGTAATCGTCGCTGATAAACAGGCTGCTAGTGTGTGCGTGAGAGGAGTGGCTGAGTAGGCCAGCTACGTGAGAGGAGCGGCTGAATAGAGCACCGAGAGTACCCACTAGGCCACTACGTAGGTGTACTTCCCCTGCATTGATAGTACAGCGATGGTTCTAGAGAACAGTAGTACCCTCCACTTCCAACTGTAGCTCCTTGGCCCTGAGATTCAAGAGTTCAAAACTGGTGCACTATACAAGACTAGACTAGAAGTACAGTACTCCCTCCTTTCTGGTTTATAGGGCTCATCTCGAAATTTTAGTTTTTCCATTTTATAAGGCTCAATTTGGTTGTTTCCCATCACATGTTCAGATTCCAAGGTGCATTAAATCATTGCATGCAAGTATTAAGAGAAAATTGACCAATGAATGTAATTTATGCATGCATGCATTGCAATTAATGCATTGGTAAACATACTTTTTTGAGGAAAACAAGAGCATTAATTGGGTGCTTTTTTGAGGAGTAGTTGAGAAAAGTAGTACTAGTACTGCTACAGTACGAGTACGTACTCCTCCGTCACATAATGTACGACGTTTTTTTGACACTAGTTGGCGTGTACAAAAAATGGCAAAAACATACCCAAAATTTCTTAATCCACGCCAAAAACTACTACCTAGTGCCAAAAATTTCTTACTAGTGCTATTATTTATAGTATAATGCAATCCCATAACGTTCCATAATGCTAGTACTAGTACTCCATGGTACCAAAAACTACTACCTAGTGCCAAAAATTTCTTACTAGTGCTATTATTTACTAGTGATATTATTTAGAGTAGTAAATAATAGCCTCACCCCTTCGCTAAGGAACGATCTACAGTTGGAAGGGACGAGGCCCTGCGGTTACTACGCTCTTATCTCCTCCTCGCCAGTTCCCCCCCCGAAGAGAAGGCAGTTCGTCGCTGCTCCCATGGATTCGCCAGGCGGTTCTCCTCCTCGTCGAGGCTGGGAGACCTTGGACGACGATTCTTTGGGAGAAATCGCATGCCGCTCCGACGTCCTCACCGCCGCAAGACTCGGTGCTTCCTGCACCAAATTTTTCAAGACGCTGCTTAAACAGGCTTGGGAAAAGGCCATGATTGTTGGTCTTCCATGCGTCCTCGAGGATAAGGTTCTTCTATGGGACAATTCTTCGAACAGTACACCGCTCCCTGGCCATGGTTGCACGTTGACTCCGCTAGAGTTGACGATGTTGAGAGGTAGTCGGATTTTATCCGATGAGCAGGTCAGTAATGGAGTTTGATCATGTAGTACTTAGTTATTCCATTTCCATCCCGTAATTTCTCCGCTGCCCACTATCTTATATATAGGTCTGGGTCGGTGCCAACGAAGATTGGCTTGCATACCTCCGGCCGGATACCACCATGATTTTGCACAACATCCACAGCAGTGCGGCCGTTCCGGTAGACCCCTTCTCCACCATTGGGATCGGCCTTCCGAACTAGTTGGGCAAGAATATGTATGATCATGCCTACATGAGATTGAAGAAGATAGCAATTGCGGACCCGACGATTACTATCTCATCGCGGTGTTCGACATAAGGATTGCCATCAATGCAGGAGGCAGTAACGGCAGAGGCTGGCGCATGTTGGCGGCGGCAGATTTGTATCCCTACACGTTCGAAGACGTCGTGCGCCATCTAGGCCGCATCTTCGCGGTGACGAGCCAGGGGACTTGTTTCATATGGTTGACATCCTATGGTACGGGAGATTACAAACGGAGTGCACAAACCATCATTTGCATCCCTAACGGTACTCCATTATTTTGCAGGGACCAGTCATCCCCCGATCAAAATAAGATCGCCGATCCTGGATGTGCATTTGCATCCGCGATTTGGTCTAACCTGGAACCTTGTAGCTGACTTTGGCATATTGGGATCAACTATCTTAGCAGTCGTTACCCATGGTACCACTGATGTGCAACATGGTCACATAATCTACCACGATCGGACCGTCACCATCTACCTAGGTATTCCGTTTTCTAACCCTCTCGCCTTCTCTTTCATTGTTGTACTAGTAGTATACTTTGTAGTACTAGTAGGAGTACTTTTTACCTTGGAGGACGTGTATAGCTAGCTAGGCCCTTGAAGACTTGAACCCACTAGCTGCCACCATTTTTGTTTTTCCATGTCTTACTATCTCATCCATGTAGCCAAGAGTGGCTATATATAATAAGCCGATTATTTTACTTCCTCTATACCGGAGTAGTACTATTTGCTGCACAGTATTACTGACCGCCACATTTGAGCACAACATTATTATGCATGGACCTTGACTATGTACGTCACCATGTGTCCAGATCTAGGATGCCGCGTGTACCATATGAACGGCGCTGAGTTCGACCCCCGTGATGCTACGTGGGTGCCGAGGAACACTCTTGGAGAGTACTCGCTTTTCATCGGGGACAGCTACCCCATTGTGAAGCGGATGCCACCTTCCGTGCACGACACGGAAGGCCTGCCGTTCATGAAGCATGGTTGTGTCTTCAGTGTGCACCGCCGGATGAACGACATGCTGAGACACGCTATCCCTGATTTATGCCGCTTCAGCTTGGATGAGTCTCCATCGTGTGGAACCGGACTAGAAAGCTTCGACAATGATTCCCGTTGCCCACCACTATGGATTGTGCCATCCATGAAGAACACCTGGGACTGGAACCTGGAGGAGGACATGTAGCCCATCTATAACATGTAAGTGGAGTACGGTAATTGTGAACGGTAGCGCTGTGAATATATGTAGACTAGTCGTGCACAAATTTATCACATGAGTTGGAGATGAACTTGTGTGGCATACTTGCATTTGTCCTTTAGAATTTATTACTAGTAAATGTGTTATGTCTACGTGCAACTTGTGTGGTTGTTGCACGGGCTCCAACACGCTCTTTGAGAAAAAAGGTGGCACAGCTTTGGATATACGTGACGTGGCGGCATCATACAGTAGCATCGTTCGCTATAGTTGTACTATTACACTCCTACTAGGATGACAACTCCTATAAAACCTTGCGATTGGCTCTTTGCCTCTTCGGGAGGTTCAACAGTTCGTACTCGTGTGAACCTTGCACTTGGCTCTTCGCCTCTTCGGAAGGTCCAACAATGATGATACTACAGTACAATATGCTTCTGGCAATCTGACACCGATTGAACTGTTGCACGTCCACCGCGAGGGCGAGGGCGAGAGAGAGGGAGAGGGCGTTGTAGTCAAAACCCTCTCCTCGTCCTGCGAACCACCGCGCGCGTGGGTGAGGGAGAGGCGTAGTAAGCAAGCTTCTCTTCGTTCGGCGAGTTGACGGGACACATCAAAGCAGTACTAGTACTAGTACTAGTAGTCCATACTGCATCCTTTCTGATTAATATGGCTTAATTTGAAACGGGAAAAATACACTGGCGGTCAACGTATGTAACAATACGCTCTTTACGGTCACTATATATAGTTTTGCGGCGATTATGCGATCACTAGCTCATCGTAGAGCACCGTATTGCACCCTACTGACCGGCCACATAGTCGACGTTGCACTTTGTTGACTGGTTAAATTGTCACCTGGTTTCTGGGTCCCACCTGTCAGTTGGCAGAGCAAAGAAATCAGTTAAACAAAACTTTACGCAGGCGCAACACGAGTCCAACCCTTGCGCGTGAACCGCCCTGGCTGTGTATGTGAGTGCATGCACGTGTCCTCCCTCGGTCTTCCAACAAAGAGTGTACTACATGATGTACATCTGCACGTCCAATGCATTTAGCCTTTAATCTACTAAATCGATATTGATTAACTAATACACCAACTTGTGCTGTAGGTATAGGCGACATGTCTATCCTTAATTACAGCATGCAACGGCCTTCATTTAATCTTCTTATCTCAATGGTCGCATGCACACATAAGTCTGCTACTTTTGGGCGTTAATTATGCCCTGGTCAATGTGTAAATCTCTAAATGTACAGTCTTTCATGGACGTAGGGAGTAGGTTGAGCACTTGAGCGTGAGCGTGTGTGTTGCGTCGTGTGCTGTGTGCCGCATGGGTGCGTGAGTGTTGCGTGCGTCCATGTGTACGTGTGACTGTTGCATGTTGCATGCATGCATGGGGCTTACTCCCTCCCATTGACATATTCATATTTCAAGCTTCCTCTGTTCCCTCCATATGGTGATACTCCCTCTGTTCCCAAATATAGTACAAAGTTGAGTCATCTATTTTGGAACGAAGGGAGTAGTACTGAGTAAAAGCCTCCCTCTGTTCTCAAATATGGAGTATTTGTCTTTCTACAGATTTCAACAAGTGACTAGGTACGGAGCAAAATGAGTGAAGTGAGCGTAGAGGCATAGGGATACTGTAGAAAGGAAGTCCTCGCGATCCATTTATTCCCCATCTCGGTCAGAGAGAACTATTCAACTAGTCTTCGCAGTGAAGTGACAATACACGCTGCAGCAGATGGGACACGTAATTAATAAGCTAAACCAGCGTGTTGGTGTTACTAAATCAGCCTTAACCAGTACTGCCATCATGTTTGCCAGTAGAGCATGCTTCCGCAAATACGCCTACGCACCTCTGTCCTCCATTAACTGACATATGGGCCCTGTTGTGGTAGACCCACATGTCATCGGTGTAACTATTTACACTCCGAAGGACGGTATATCCTGGTAGTAGTACTAGTAGAATTGAAGCACTCCTCTGGTTTGAAGGATAGATACCTTCCTGGGATCAAGTGCATCCTAACTCACATGCGTAGGATGTACTGATAATGATGATGGAGATGCTGTGCAGAAGCCATATATATATACATATATCAGTTAGGCTTCAAGTGCGTACTTGTTAGTTAAACCTATGTATAAATTGTGACACTAAATATGACTAGTAAGTAGTACAGTAGCAGTGCTAGTATACGTCGGTCAAATTATTCATCATGTCCACACATTGAATTGACGTGACAACACGCTGCGCGTGAGGTGACGCAAGAATCCTGGCGACGTGTTCGGGTATTCTGGAATTACTGATGCAAGTCGAAGAAGGATTGGCCCAACCTGAGAAACTTGAGGCCAAAGTGAGTGCTGACAGTGTGATATTTCAGTCTCTCATCGATTTGTTCATACCAACCATCGACAGCGAGCACGGCATATGATACACCCAACCTGAGAAACTTCCAGGTAAGACACCGATCGGCCGTCTACTTGCACAAACATATTCCTTTGTTTATAGCTCTATTTTTCTTTTTACACGCAGATCTGGTGAAGCAATTACAATTTGACAGTTAATAAAAAGTGAAACAAGTGACTGCAACATGCCAAAGATGTTATGAAAATGCCAACTAGGTACACTAAAGCCTGTATTCCACAATACTGCAGGTATCACACTGAGTGGCCTAAGGAAGCATTTCTTCCAGCGCAATTCCAGGGCGTTCAAAAGGGGCGTGTGGACGCGTCGCAAGATACATTCGGAGTGCGGCATGCACGCGATGTGGCACAAGACCGACAATACCTTGCCGGTGATGGTCAATGGCCGGCAGACGGGCAGCAAAAAAGGTTCTGGTGCTGCACACCAACAAGAACTTCGACCAGCAGAGGACCAACTGGGTGATGCACTAGTACCACCTCGGGGACCTGGAGCAAGAGAAGGAGCGGGAGCTGGTCCTCTGCAAGATTTTCTACCAGACGAACACTAGGGCCAGGAGTAAAAAGATTATAAGTTAGTTTGGTATTGGTAGTTGTACTACCTTGTCGTCCGCAAGTTGGTATTGTTGTTAACGATCTTTTGGTATGAACTTGCATTTGCTTCCAACCATCATGCCGAGGGTCGACGTGGATATAAAGCTGAATCCTTTTTTTCGAAATGAATTTTCAGGCACCTGATTTTTATTTGATGTGTAGCATAAGCACCCGCCGTTCGAATTCCCAGTTCTCCAATTTTTTCGAAACAAGTGCATGCACTTATTATCACGATAAAAACAATATTCGTGCTGCATCCCAGTTATCAATCTGTACTTGCAGAATTCTCTCATTTATTGAGCACGTATATTGTTTTTTCAGGTCGAGCAAGTTTCAACTGGGCTGTGGATTGCCAGGGTTGTTTTGTTTTTAACAGGCCCAGCCCATGACGACAACGGGGCACAAAGATCCAGCAGGTATCTACTGGCCCCTGGCCCTCCAGCGTTAGTTATATTTTGTCTTACAACATCCGCAGGCAGTTTTTTTACTGAATCAAACACACAGCCCAGTTCTATTTTCCTCTTGAAATGCATGTCCTACATCCGTTTTCTAAGCTCTACCTATAGTTTTACTAGTTCATATACACGAATCATTATATTGAGAACACATAAAATTCCCTTTTCATATTTACATCCTTATTTTTGTTGTTTTTTCCCACCCAGCGCTGATTTTTTTACCACTGGTTTTCCCTTAAACCAACTAAATTTGTCCCACGTCTTATTTGCTTACAAAACAAAACGATTTTTTTGGCAAATCAATAAGTTCTTAAAAAAATGTTTATCATTTCGGGATTACATCAGTTCGGACTCTACCGAAATATGCAAAATAAGGTTGGACTTTTTGACCGTGGTCCTAGGCAGAAAATGGGCTGTAATAAATTACTTAAGAATTAGCAAATGGGCTGCAAATTATAAAAAATAGCAAATGGGCTTTATGTTGTCTGCCACAGATTTGGAGGCTGACTTGTGGGCCTACTAAGTTCATGCGTACACAAGGTTTCTCAAAAAAGAAACTTAGTCAACAATCGACTCTACAAGCGTCAGACCGTTAGATGTCAATCTAACAGCAATCGTGCTTCTTCAGTCTCTGATCCTCCTGCCCCAGCCGCCCAAACCAGCACCGTCGGAACTGCCTACTCCCGCCTCCCGTGGCCGGCAGTGCTGCCCGGAAGGCCTCATGGCCCCATCATACCGCATCCCTGGCCTATCTATCCCTCTACTCACCCACACCTCCTGTTATTTTCCGGTGACGGCAGCCGAACCAGTCAACCCTCGTACTCTCCACCGCATGGGCAGCCACTGCAGTGTCTTCCTCGGCTCCGTGTCGTTCCCTTTGTAGGCCTCGCCGTCGCCCACCGCCCTGGTGCTCTCGGCGCGGCGTGGTCAACGATGTCCATCCAACGACCGTAGTGCTTCTTCAACCTCTGGTCTTATTGCCCCAGCCGCCCAAAGAAGCGCTGGTCGTGCCGCATGCTCCTGCCTCCCGTGGCCGGCTGTGCTGCCGCGGAGGCCTCACCGCCCCCTACTATTCCCACCGCTGGCCAGGCCCTGCGGCGACGGCAGCCTCACACCACAGCCGAACCAGTGAACCCTCGTACTCCTCTCCGCGCGGGCTTCCACTGCCGCGTTGTCCCCTTCCTAGGCCTCGTTGTCGTCCAACGCCGTGGTGCTCTCCGCGCGGCGTGGTCAACGTGGTCAAGGAATGACTTCCATCGGAAGAGTACTGTACATGGAGAGGCTGACAGCTGGGTCCACAGCCACACCTCAGTTTCTTTGTGATTTGCCAAGCAAGTCGCTTTGTCAGGCCTGTTGGGCTACAAATCTTTCAAGACGAGGAGAGCTTTCATTAGGCTGGCCGAGAAAATGGCCCATCAGTAATGAGAAATGGGCTATACATTTTTAAAACACATCAAACTGGCAATTAGTTTCAAATATCTTTTTTTTCATTTCGAGATTTTAAATTACATTAATTTTTATGCGTGCAGAATTTGTTGGATTTTATATTGATATACATTTATTTTTAAAATCAGTTTGAATGTGAGTCGAAATTTTGGGATTAAAAACAGTTCGGACCGCACCGAAATATGTAAAATTTCATATAATTTTTTAGCCGTGGCCACAATATGGGCTGTAATGCTAACAAAAAGAATATGGGCTCCAAAAAAACCTTAATAATTAGCAAATGGGCTGTAAATTATTAGAAATAATGGCAGATGGGTTGTATGCTATTTCCCACAGATTTGAGGCTTTCCTAAAAAAAGGTTGACGCACAAGCAGTGACTGTTGGATGGCCATCCAATGGTCGTCGTGCTTCTTCAATCTCTGCTCTTCCTGCTCCAGCCGCTCAAACAGGCGCCGGCGGGACTGCCTGCTCCCTCCTCCCCGCGGCCGGCTCTACTACCGCGCAGGCCTCACCGCCCCACTGTACTCCCATCGCTGGCCTAGCCATCCCTCTACTCACCCACACCTGTTGTTATTCTCCGGTGACGGCAGACGAACCAGTAAACCCTCGTACAGTCGTACTCCCCTCCGCGTGGGAAACAACTGTCGAGTCTTCCCTGCCTCCGTGTCGTTCCCTTCCTAGGCCTCGCCGTCGTCCACCGCCCTGGTGCTCTCGGCGCGGCCTGGTCAACGTGGTCAACGACCGACATGCATCTGAAGTGGACTTTAGGTGGAGAGGCCGACAGCTGGGTCCATGGCCGCACGCAAGGAAATGCCTCCTTATTACGCGCAAAATAATGATTCCTCCACCTGACATCTGGGACCCATCGAAAGGGCCTCTGTATTTCACAAAAAAATCATTACCGCCGCTGATAGCTCGGACCCACCAGCTATATCTTCGCATGCAAGGAAGTGCCTCCTTATTACGCACAAAAAAATGAATACTCCCCCTATTAGCTGGGACCCAGTATAGTGGCAGGCTGACTTGTGGGCCTACTAAGTTGACGGGGACGGAGGGCTTTGTCAACTTAGTCAATATGCACGATTCTAGCTCCAGTGACCGTACGATGTCCATCCAACGGCCGTAGTGCTTCTTCAACCTCTGGTCTTCTTGCTCCAGCCGCCCAAACCAGCGCCGGTCGTGCCTCGTGCTCCTGCCTCCCATGGCCGGCTGCGATGCGGCGGAGGCCTCACCGCCCCCTACTACTCCCACCGCTGGCCAGGCCATCCCTCTACTCACCCACACCCCCTGTTATTCTGCGGTGACGGCAACCTCACACCGCAGCCGAACCAGTGAACCCTCGTACTCCTTTCCGCGCGGGCTTCCACTGCTGCGTCTTCCCCGGCTCCGTGTCGTCCCCTTCCTAGGCCTCGCCATCGTCCAGACCACCGCCCTGGTGCTCTCAGCGCGGCGTGGTCAACGTGGTCAACGACCGACTTTCCTCGGAAGAGTACTGTATGTGGAGAGGCTGACAGCTGGGTCCAGGCGGCCGCAAGGAAGTGCCTCCTTATTACGCGCAAAATAATTATTCCTCCACCTTACATCAGGGACCCACCGGACGGGCCAGCATATTTCGTGAAAAAAACGTTCCCCCCGCTGTCAGCTCGGACCCACCGGAAGTGCCTCCTTATTACGCACAAAAAAATGAATACTTCCCCTGCTAGCCGGGACCCACCATGGTGGGAGGCTGACTTGTGGGCCTACTAAGTTGAATGGACGGGGACCTTTGTCAACTTTAGTCAATATGAACGATTCTAGCTCCAGTGACCGTACGATGTCCATCCAACGGCCGTAGTGCTTCTTCAACCTCTGGTCTTCTTGCTCCAGCCACCCAAACTAGCGCCGGTCGTGCCTCGTGCTCCTGCCTCCCATGGCCGGCTATGATGCGGCGGAGGCCTAACCGCCCCCTACTACTCCCACCGCTGGCCAGACCATCCCTCTACTCACCCACACCCCCTGTTATTCTGCGGCGACGACAGCCTCACACCGCAGCCGAACCAGTGAACCCTCGTACTCCTCTCCGCGCGGGCTTCCACTGATGCGCCTTCCCCGGCTCCACGTCGTCCCCTTCCTAGGCCTCACCGTCGTCCACTGCCCTGGTGCTCTCGGCGCGGCGTGGTCAACGTGGTCAAGGAACGAGTTCCATCGGACGTGGACTGTACGTGGAGAGGCTGACAGCTGGGTCCACGGCCGCAACAATGAAGTGCCTCCTTATTATGCGGAAAATAATGTTTCCTCCACCTGACAGCAGGGACCCATCGGATGGGCCACCGTATTTCACGAAAAAAATGTTTCCCCCCTGACTGCTGGGACCCACCAGCTACACCTTCGCATGCAAGGAAGTGTGTCCGGGCAAAAAACGATTCGCCCCCCTGACTACTGGGACCCACCAGCTACATCTTCGCACACAAGGAAGTGCGTCTGGGCAAAAAAAAACCAAAACGTTTCGCCCCCTGACTGCTGGGACCCACCAGCCCCCCGACTGCTGGGACCCACCAGCTACATCTTCGCATGCAAGGAAGTGCGTCCGGGTAAAAAAACGATTCGCCCCCTGACTGCTGCGACCCACCAGCTACATCTTCGCAGGCAAGGAAGTGCCTGACAGTCGGGACCCACCTGGTCGAAGCGTACGTAGCGTTGTCATTCTGGTCGCGAACGTGTACGTACATATATACTGGTGGATGTAGAGGCGCGCACGTGTCGTAGTAGAGGCGCGCATGTAGCATGTACACGTACGTACAGCAGCCAGGTTGCAAGAAAGAAAATACGGCCACGTATGTCTACATACGGGCGGGGTCTCGAACGCCTACTCGCGCATATGTACGACGAGGGCTCGTGTACATGGCTGGGTCAGAACGGAGAAACAACGTCGTCATCGTGTTCATGGGTCGGAACGGAATGCATGGTTGTGTTCATCGGGAGGGCTTGGACAGAAGAGGCGATGGAAACGAGGCCTAGCGTACCGCACAACGGAGGAAACGAACCTCCTATGGTCGAAACGGGGGTCCTGTTGATCGGGAGGGGTGTGGCGTACCGCAAAACGGAGGAAACGGACCTCCTACTATCGAAACGGGGGTCCTGTTGATCGGGAGGGGTGTGGCGTACCGCAAAACAGAGGAAACGGACTTGTGTTGGAGCGCTACGGTCGAAACGGGGGTCCTGTTCATCGGGAGGGGTGTGGCGTACCGCAAAACGGGACTCCACGGGATACTGTTCATCTCCACCATCGACCCCCTCCAGCCTCCACAAGCTACTGTTCATCCACCGTCGACCTCCTCCGGCCTCCACGGGCTCCTGTTCATCCAGCCTCCACCGCGCGCTACTCCACCGGCTACTGTTCAACCACCCCTCCACCGTCTACTGTTCATCCAGCCCTCCACACCACGGGGTCCTGTTCAACTACCCCTCCACGGGCACCCCTCCACCGTCTATTGTTCATCCTGCCCTCCACACCACGGGGTCCTGTTCATCCACCCCTCCACGGGCACCCCTCCACCGTCTACTGTTCATCCAGCCCTCCACCACACCACGGGGTCCTATTCATCCAGAGGCAACGCCACTGCTCACTGTTCATCCAAACCCCCCCCCGCAACACTCACTGTTCATCCCATCGATCGGCTTCAGTTAGCAGCAGTAGCCAAGGAATCGCTCGATCGGGTTCAGTTAACAGCCATCGATCGATCGCTCGGGTTCAGTAACGCGTAACCTGCAGTGCAATCGCTCGGGTTCAGTTAGAGCCCAACGCCTCGCTTGGGTTCAGTTAGAGCCAACGCCTCGCACACACGCGCGTACGTGTATGAGAGAAACGCGCATCGCTCGGCCCCCGACCTCCCACCGTAACCGGGAACTCCCCGAAATTTTCCTCCCCCTCGCTTCTACCATGGTTTTTTTCCGTCATGGACGGCCCAAAGAATGTCATGCAGCTGCGTCTCCGGCCCGCCTAGGACGAAAAGCCCATTTTCTGTCATGATTTTTTGTCATAGAAGTAGGAGCCCACCACATCTATGATGATACCGGGTTTTGTCTCAATTATCGTCACAGAAGTGTCATATGTATGACAGAAATTTTTTTCGTTCGGCCCAAAATGTCACGGATGTGTCTTTTTTTGTAGTGATATGATCCAACCAGAAGGTTTTGTCGATCCTAAAGGTGCTAACAAAGTGAGCAAGCTCCAGCGATCCATCTATGGACTGGTGCAAGCATCTCGGAGTTGAAATATATGCTTTGATAAAGTGATCAAAGCATATGGTTTTATACAGACTTGCGGTGAAGCCTGTATTTACAAGAAAGTGAGTGGGAGCACTACACCATTTCTGATAAGTATATGTGAATGACATATTGTTGATCGTAAATAATGTAGATTTTTCGGGAAAGCATAAAGGAGTGTTTGAAAAGAGTTTTTCAAAGAAAGACCTCGATGAAGCTGCTTACACATTGAGCATCAAGATCTATAGAGATAGATCAAGACGCTTGATAAGTTTTTTCAATGAGTACATACCTTCACAAGATTTTGAAGTAGTTCAAAATGAAACAGTCAAAGAAGGAGTTCTTGCCTGTGTTGCAAGGTGTGAAGTTGAGTAAAGACTCAAAACCCGACCACAACAGAAAATAGAAAGAGAATGAAAAGTCATTCCATATGCCTCAGTCATAGGTTCTATAAACTATGCTATGTTGTTTACCAGTCCTATTGTATAGCTTAGCATCTTTTTGGCAAGGGAGTACAATAGTGAACTAGGAGTAGATCACTGGGCAGCAGTCAAAATTATCCTTAGAGGACTAAGGAAATATTTCTCGGTTATGGAGGTGATAAAAGAGTTCGTCGTAAAGAGTTACATCGATGCAAGCTTTTTACATCGATCTAGATGACTCTAAGTCTCGATCTGGATACATATTGAAAGTGGGAGCAATTAGCTAGAGTAGCTACATGCAGAGCATTGTAGACATAGAAATTTGCGAAATACATACGGATCTGAATGTTGCAGACCCGTAGACTAAACTTCTCTCACAAGCAAAACATGATCACTCTTTGGGTGTTAATCACATAGTGATGTGAACTAGATTATTGACTCTAGTAAACCCTTTGGGTATTAGTCACATGGAGATGTGAACTAATCACATAAAGATGTGAACTAGATTATTGACTCTAGTGCAAGTGGGCGACTGAAGGAAATATGCCCTAGAGGCAATATTAAAGTTATTATTTATTTCCTTATATCATGATAAATGTTTATTATTCATGCTAGAATTGTATTAACCGGAAACTTAGTACATGTGTGAATACATAGACAAACAGAGTGTCACTAGTATGCCTCTACTTGACTAGCTTGTTGAATCAAAGATGGTTAAGTTTCGTACCCATAGACATGAGCTATCATTTGATTAACAGGATCACATCATTAGAAAATGATGTGATTGACTTGACCCATTCTGTTAGCTTAGCATGATGATCGTTTAGTTTGTTGCTACTGCTTCTTCATGACTTATACATGTTCCTCCGACTATGAGATTA
The DNA here is from genome assembly GCF_003073215.2 of Triticum urartu. Classification (NCBI taxonomy): domain Eukaryota; kingdom Viridiplantae; phylum Streptophyta; class Magnoliopsida; order Poales; family Poaceae; genus Triticum; species Triticum urartu. The sequence continues at coordinate 397,294,709 of NC_053022.1, read as the reverse complement.
TGCAACTCCCGAATACCGGAGGAACACTTTGTGTGCTACCAAACATCACAATGTAACTGGGTGATTATAAAGGTGCTCTACAGGTGTCTCCGATGGTACTTGTTGAGTTGGCATAGATCGAGATTAGGATTTGTCACTCCGATTGTCGGAGAAGTATCTCTGGGCCCTCTCGGTAATGCACATCACTATAAGCCTTGTGAGCAATGTGACTAATGAGTTAGTTGCGGGATCATGCATTACAAAACGAGTAAAGAGACTTGCCAGTAACGATATTGAACTAGGTATTGAGATACCGGCGGTCGAATCTGGGCCAAGTAACATACCGATGACAAAGGGAACAACGTATACCGTTATGCGGTTTGACCGATAAAGATCTTCGTAGAATATGTAGGAGCCAATATGAGCATACAGGTTCCGCTATTGTTTATTGACTGGAGATGAGTCTCGGTCATGTCTACATAGTTCTCGAACCCGCAGGGTCTGCACGCTTAACGTTTGGTGGCGATCGGTATTATGAGTTTATGTGTTTTGATGTACCAAAGGTTGTTCTGAGTCCCGGATGAGATCAGGGACATGACAAGGAGTCTCAAAATGTTCGAGATGTAAAGATCGATATATTGGAAGGCTATATTCGGACATCGGAAATGTTCTGAGTGGTTCCGGTATTTATCGGAGTACCGGAGAGTTACGGGAATTCGCCGGGGAGTATATGGGCCTTATTGGGCTTTAGGGGAAAGAGAGAGGGGAGGCTGCGCGCCCCCAAGGCCTAGTCCGAATTGGACTAGGGGGAGGGGCGGCGCCCCCTCCTTCCTTCTCTTCTCTTTTCCCTTTCCTTCCCTCCTACTCCTACTACATGGAAGGGGGGATTCGTACTCCCGGTGGGAGTAGGACTCCCCAGGGCGTGCCATAGTAGAGGGTCGTCCCTCCCTCCTCCTCCACTCCTTTATATACGGGGGAGGGGCACCCCATGGACACACAAGTTGATCATTGATCTTTTAGCCATGTGCGGTGCCCCCCTCCACCATAATCCACCTCGGTCATATCGTAGCGGTGCTTAGGCGAAGCCCTGCGTCGATAGCTTCATCAACACCGTCATCACACCGTCATGCTGACGGAACTCTCCCTCGAAGCTCTACTGGATTGTGAGTTCGTGGGACGTCACCGAGCTGAACGTGTGCAGATCACGGAGGTGCCATATGTTCGGTACTAGGGTCGGTCGATCATGAAGACGTACAAGTACATCAACCGCGTTGTCATAACGCTTCCGCTTACGGTCTACGAGGGTATGTAGACGATACTCTCCCCTCTCGTTGCTATGCATCACCATGATCTTGCGTGTGCGTAGGAAATTTTTGAAATTACTGCGTACCCCAACATGATCATGAACATGTTGCACAAGCTTTGGAGAGGATGAAATTAATGATACGTAATTGTCCTACACATGGTTTGAATCTTTGGATGATTATACAAAAAAATTATGCCGGATTGAATTTTGCTTCTAGAAATCTTTTAGATTTGGCCGCGGGAGGCACTTTTATGGAAATCACTTTAGGAGAAGCTACTAAACTCCTAGATAATATTATGGTTAATTATTCTCAATGGCACACTGAAAGATCTACTAGTAAAAAGGTTCATGCGATAGAAGAAATTTATGTTTTGAGTGGAAAGATGGATGAACTTGTGAAATTGTTTGCTAATAGGAGTGTTTCTTCTTATCCTAATGATATGCCTTTATCTACTTTGATTGAGAATAATAATGAATCTATGGATGTGAATTTTGTTGGTAGGAACAATTTTAGTAATAACGCATATAGAGGTAATTTGAATCCTAGGCCGTTTCCTTGTAATTCCTATAATAATTATGGTAATTCCTACAACCATTCTTATGGAAATTACAATAAGATTCCCTCTGATTTTGAATCTAATATTAAATAATTTATTAGTTCACAAAATTGTTTCCATGTTTTGATTGAAGAAAAGTTGTCTAAGATTGATGAGTTGGCTAGGAACGTGGATATAATTTCTCTTGATGTTGATTCTTTGAAACTTAGATCTATTCCACCTAAGCATGATATCAATGAATCTCTCAAAGATGTGAGAATTTCCATTGATGAGGGCAAAAGAAGATTGCTCCGTGAAAGCGTGTTCTTCTAGTTTCCATGATAATAATGATGAAGATCTAAAAGTTATTGATATGTCTCCTATTAAATCTTTGTTTTGCAATATGAATCTTGATAATGATGGGACTGGAGATGAGTCAACTTTAGTTAGAAGGCATCCCAATGATTCGTAGTTTTTAGATCTTGATGCAAAAATTGATAAAATTGAGATGGGAGAGGTCAAAACTTTACATAGCAATGAACCCACTATCTTGGATTTCAAGGAATTTAATTATGATAGTTGTTGTTTAATAGATTGTATTTCCTTGTTGCAATCCGTCCTAAATTCTCTGCATCCTTATAATCAAAATAAAGATTTTACTAAACATATCATTGATGCTTTAATGCAATCTTATGAAGAAAAGCTTGAATTGGAAGTTTCTATCCCTAGAAAACTTTATGATGAGTGGGAACCTACTATTAAAATTAAAATTAAATATCATGAATGCTATGCTTTATGTGATTTGGGTCCTAGTGTTTCCATGATTCCAAAAACTTTGTGTGATGTGTTAGGTTTCCGTGATTTTGATGATTGTTCTTTAAATTTGCATCTTGTGGAGTCCACTATTAAGAAACCTATGGGAAGAATTCTTATTGTTGCAAATAGGAATTATGTTCCCGTGCATTTCATTGTTCTTGATATTGATTGTAATCCTACATGTCCTATTATTCTTGGTAGACCTTTCCTTAGAACAATTGGTGCAATTATTGATATGAAGGAAGGGAATATTAGATTCCAATTTCGGTTAAGGAAGGGCATGGAACACTTTTCTAGAAATAAAATTAAATTACGTTATGAATCTATTATGAGAGCCACTTATGGATTGCATACCAAATATGATAATACCTAGATCTATCCTTGCTTTTATGCCTAGCCAGGGGCGTTAAACAATAGCACTTGTTGGGAGGCAACCCAATTTTATTTTTGTTCCTTGCTTTTTGATTATGTTTGGTAATAAATAATATATATAGCCTCTGTTTTGATGTGGTTTTGTGCTTTTAATTAGTGTTTGTGCCAAGTAGAACCTTTGGGAAGACTTGGGGAAAGTCTTTGTGATCTTGCTGTAAAAAACAGAAACTTTAAAGGTCACGCGATTTGCTTCCATTTTTTACTGGATAGTGATATTTAGTTAATTATTTTTTACGATTATTAATAGATAAATTCCTCACTTCCAGAAATTTATTTTAGAATTTTTTGGGTTACATAAGTAATCAAAACCTACAGATTACTATAGACTGTTCTGTTTTTGACAGATTCTGTTTTTCGTGTGTTGTTTGCTTATTTCGATGAATCTATGGCTAGTATTTGAGTGTATGAACCATAGATAAGTTGGAATACAGTAGGTTTAAAACCAATATAAATAAATAATGAGTTCATTAAAGTACCTTAAGTGGTGGTTTGTTTTCTTTTACTAACAGAGCTCATGAGATTTTCTGTTAAAGTTTTGTGTTGTGAAGTTTTCAAGTTTTGGGTAAAGATTTGATGGATTATGGAACAAGGAGTGGAAATAGCCTAAGATTGGGGATTCCCAAGGCACCCCAAGTTAAATTCAAGTACAATCAAAAGCCTAAACTTGGGGATGCCCCGGAAGGCATCCCCTCTTTCGTCTTCTTCTATCGGTAACTTTACTAGAGGCTATATTTTTATTCACCACATGATATGTGTTTTGCTTGGAGCATCTTGTATGATTTGAGTATTTGTGTTTTAGTTTAACACAATCATGCTTGCTGTACACACCTTTTGGTAGAGACACACATGAATTGGGATTTATTATAATACTCTATGTGCTTCACTTATATCTTTTGAGCTAGATAATTTTGCTCTAGTGCTTCGCTTATATCTTTTAGAGCATGGTGGTGGTTTTATTTTATAGAAATTATTGATCTCTCATTCTTCACTTATATCATTTTGAGAGTCCTTTATAACAGCATGGTAATTTTTTTGGTTATTAATTTAGTCCTAATATGATAGGCATCCAAGATCGGTATAATAAAAACTTTCATAAAAAGTGCATTGAGTACTAGGAGAAGTTTGATACTTGATAATTGTTTTGAGATATAAAGATGGTGATATTAGAGTGTGCTATTTGAGTAGTTGTGAATTTGAGAAATACTTGTGTTGAAGTTTGCAAGTCCCGTAGCATGCACATATGGTGACCGTTATGTAACAAATTTGAAACATGAGGTGTTATTTGATTGTCTTCCTTATGAGTGGCGGCCAGGGACGAGTGATGGTCTTTTCCTACCAATCTATCCCCCTAGGAGGATGCGTGTAATTCTTGGTTTTTGATGACTTGTAGATTTTTGCAATAAGTATGTGAGTTCTTTCTGACTAATGTTGATTCCATGGATTATATGCACTCTCACCCTTCCATCATTGCTAGCCTCTTCGGTACCGTGCATTGCCCTTTCTCACCTTGAGAGTTGGTGCAAACTTCGCCGGTGCATCCAAACCCCGTGATATGATACGCTCTGTCACACATAAACCTCCTTATATCTTCCTCAAAACAGCCACCATACCTACCTATTATGGCATTTCCATAGCCATTCCGAGATATATTGCCATGCAACTTTCCACCGTTCCATTTATCATGACACACATGATCATTGTCATATTGCCTTGCATGATCATGTAGTTGACATCGTATTTGTGGCAAAGCCACCATTCATAATTTTTCATACATGTCACTCTTGATTCATTGCCCTTCCCGGAACACTGCCGGAGGCATTCATATAGAGTCATACTTTGTTCTAGTATCGATTTGCAATCATTGAGTTGTAAATAAATAGAAGTGTGATGATCAGCATTAATATAGCATTGTCCCAAATAAAAAAATAAAAAAGAAAGGCCAAATAAAAAAGGAAGGCCCAAAAAAAGAAAAAGAAATAAAAAGGGGCAATGCTACTATCCTTTTTTCCACACTTGTGCTTCAAAGTAGCACCATGATCTTTATGATAGAGAGTCTCTTGTTTTGTCACTTTCATATACTAGTGGGAATTTTTCATTGTAGAACTTGGCTTGTATATTCCAACAATGGGCTTCCTCAAATGCCCTAGGTCTTCGTGAGCAAGCAAGTGAAGGAAATATGCCCTAGAGGCAATAATAAAGTTATTATTTATTTCCTTGTAATCATGATAAATGTTTATTATTCATGCTAGAATTGTATTAACCGGAAACATAATACATGTGTGAATACATAGACAAACAAAGTGTCACTAGTATGCCTCTACTTGACTAGCTCGTTAATCAAAGATGGTTATGTTTCCTGACCATGAACAATGAGTTGTTATTTGATTAACGAGGTCACATCATTAGTTGAATGATCTGATTGACATGACCCATTCCATTAGCTTAGCACCCGATCGTTTAGTATGTTGCTATTGCTTTCTTCATGACTTATACATGTTCCTATGACTATGAGATTATGCAACTCCCGTTTGCCGGAGGAACACTTTGGGTGCTACCAAACGTCACAACGTAACTGGGTGATTATAAAGGAGCATTACAAGTGTCTCCAAAGGTAGATGTTGGGTTGGCGTATTTTGAGATTAGGATTTGTCACTCCGATTGTCGGAGAGGTATCTCTGGGCCCTCTCGGTAATACACATCACATAAGCCTTGCAAGCATTACAACTAATATGTTAGTTGTGAGATGATGTATTACGGAACGAGTAAAGAGACTTGCCGGTAATGAGATTGAACTAGGTATTGGATACCGATGATCGAATCTCGGGCAAGTAAACATACCGATGACAAAGGGAACAACGTATGTTGTTATGTGGTCTGACCGATAAAGATCTTCGTAGAATATGTAGGAGCCAATATGGGAATCCAGGTCCCGCTATTGGTTATTGACCAGAGATGTGTCTCGGTCATGTCTACATTGTTCTCGAACCCGTAGGGTCCGCATGCTTAAGGTTACGATGACAGTTATATTATGAGTTTATGCATTTTGATGTACCGAAGGTTGTTCGGAGTCCCGGATGTGATCACGGACATGACGAGGAGTCTCGAAATGGTCGAGACATAAAGATTGATATATTGGAAGCCTATGTTTGGATATCGGAAGTGTTCCGGGTGAAATCGGGATTTTACCGGGTTACCGGGAGGTTACCGGAACCCCCCGGGAGCCATATGGGCCTTCATGGGCCTTAGTGGAAAGGAGAAAGGGGCAGCCCAAGGTGGCTGCGCACCTCCCCCCTCCCCTAGTCCTATTAGGACTAGGAGAGGTGGCCGGCCCCCCTCTCCCTCTTTTCCCCCTTGGGGATCCTAGTTGGAATAGGATTGGGGGGGGGGAGTCCTACTCCCGGAAGGAGTAGGACTCCTCCTGCGCCCTCCTCCTGGCCGGCGCCCCCTCCCCCTTGGCTCCTTTATATACTGAGGTAGAGGCACCCCAGAAACACACAAGTTGATCCACGTGATCTATTCCTTAGCCGTGTGCGGTGCCCCCTGCCACCATATTCCTCGATAATACTGTAGCGGAGTTTAGGCGAAGCCCTGCTGCTGTAGTTCATCAAGATCGTCACCACACCGTCGTGCTGACGGAACTCTTCCCCGACACTTTGCTGGATCGGAGTCCGGGGATCGTCATCGAGCTGAACGTGTGCTCGAACTCGGAGGTGCCGTAGTTTCGGTGCTTGATCGGTTGGATCGTGAAGACGTACGACTACTTCCTCTACGTCGTGTCAGCACTTCCGCAGTCAGTCTGCGTTGGGTACGTAGACAACACTCTCCCCTCTCGTTGCTATGCATCACATGATCTTGCGTGTGTGTAGGAATTTTTTTGAAATTACTACGTTCCCCAACAGCAAGTTGGATGCACACCCACTTAGTTTCTTTTGTTGAGCTTTCATACATTTATAGCTCTAGTGCATCCGTTGCATGGCAATCCCTACTCCTTGCATTGACATCAATTGATGGGCATCTCCCTAGCCCATTGATTAGTCACGTCGATGTGAGACTTTCTCCTTTTTGTCTTCTCCACATAACCCCCATCATCATATTCTATTCCACCCATAGTGCTATATCCATGGCTCACGCTCATGTATTGCGTGAAAGTTGAAAAAAGTTTGAGATTACTAAAGTGTGAAACAATTGCTTGGCTTGTCATCGGGGTTGTGCACGATGAGAGCATTCTTGTGTGATGAAAATGGAGCATGACCAAACTATATGATTTTGTAGGGATGAACATTCTTTTGCCATGTTATTTTGAGAAGACATGATTGCTTAGTTAGTATGCTTGAAGTATTATTATTTTTATGTCAGTATTAGACTTTTCTCTTGAATCTTTCGGATCTGAACATTCATGCCACAATAAAGAGAATTACATTGAGAATTATGTTAGGTAGCATTCCACATCAAAAATTCTGTTTTTATCATTTACCTACTCGAGGACGAGCAGGAATTAAGCTTGAGGATGCTTGATATGTCTCCAACATATCTATAATTTTTTATTGTTCCATGCTATGATATTATCTGTTTTGGATGTTAATGGGATTTATTTTACACTTTTATATTATTTTTGGGACTAACCTAATAACCCAAGGCCCAGTGCAAATTGCTGTTTTTTTTGCCTATTTCAGTGTTTCGCAGAAAAGGAATATCAAACGGAATAAAACCTTCGGGAGAGTTATTTTTGGAACAAACATGATCCAGGGAACTTGGAGTGGACGTCAAGCAACCAACAAGGAGGCCACGAGGCAGGGGGCGCGCCCTCCCCCTCATGGGTCCGTCATGGCTCCACCGACCTACTTCTTCCTCCTATATATATATATATATATATATATTCATATACCCCGAAAACATCCAGGAGCACTACGAAACCCTACTTCCACCGCCGCAACCTTCTGTACCCAAGAGATCCCATCTTGGGGCCTTTTTCGGAGCTCCGCCAGAGCGGGCATCGATCAAGGAGGGCCTCCACATCAACTCCATGGCCCCTCCGATGATGTGTGAGTAGTTTACTTCAGACCTTTGGGTCCATAGCTATTAGCTAGATGGCTTCTTCTCTCTCTTTGAATATCAATACAAAGTTCTCCTCGATCTTCTTGGAGATCTATTCGATGTAACTCTTTTTGCGGTGTGTTTGTTGAGATCCGATGAATTGTGGGTTTTTGATCAAGTCTATCTATGAACAATATTTGATTCTTCTCTGAAATCTTTTATGTATGATTGGTTATCTTTGCAAGTCTCTTCGAATTATCAGTTTGGTTTGGCCTACTAGATTGATCTTTCTTGCAATGGGAGAAGTGCTTAGCTTTGGTTCAATCTTGCAGTGCTCGATCCCAGTGCCAGAAAGGGAAACGACACATATTGTATTGTTGCCATCGAGGATAAAAAGATGGGGTTTATATCATATTGCTTGAGTTTATCCCTCTACATCATGTCATCTTACCTAATGTGTTACTCTGTTCTTATGAACTTAATACTCTAGATGCATGCTGGATAGCGGTCGATGTGTGGAGTAATAGTAGTTGATGCAGGCAGGAGTTGGTCTGCTTGTCACGGACGTGATGCCTATATACATGACCATGCCTAGATATTCTCATAATTATTCGCTTTTCTGTCAATTGCTCGACACTAATTTGTTCACCCACCGTAATATTTATGCTATCTTGAGAGAAGTCACTAGTGAAACCTATGGCCCTCGGGTCTATTCTCCATTATATTAATCTCCCGTCAACAAGTTATTTGTGGCACCGTTTATTTTGCAATCTTCACTTTCAATCTATATCATAAAAAGACCAAAAATATTTATCTTTTCATTATTATCTCTATCAGATCTCACTCTCGTAAGTGACCGGGAAGGGATTGACAACCCCTTTATCGCATTGGTTGCGAGGTTCTTATTTGTTTGTGTAGGTATGAGGGACTTGCGTGTAGTATCCTACTGGATTGATACCTTGGTTATCAAAAACTGGGGGAAATACTTATGCTACTTTGTTGCATCACCCTTTCCTCTTCAAGGGAAAACCAACGTAGTGCCCAAGAGGTAGCAGGTGACTATAGACTTGCAAGATAGGATCAAGAACTCACATATATTCATGAAAACATAATAGGTTCAGATCTGAAATCACGGCACTCGGGCCCTAGTGACAAGCATTAAGCATAGCAAAGTCATAGCAATATCAATCTCAAAACATAATGGATACTAGGGATCAAACCCTAACAAAACTAACTCGATTACATGATAAATCTCATCCAACCCATCACCGTCCAACAAGCCTACGATGGAATTACTCATGCATGGCGGTTAGCATCATGAAAATGGTGATGGAGGAAGGTTGATGATGACGATGGCGACGGATTCCCCCCTCCGGAGCCCCGAATGGACTCCAGATCAGCCCTCCCGAGAGAGATTAGGGCTTGGCGGCGGCTCCGTATAATAAAACACGATGAATCCTTCTATCCGATTATTTTTCTCCCTGAACGTGAATATATAGAGTTGGAGTTGAGGTCGATGGAGCACCAGGGGGGCCATGAGGCAGGGGGTGCGCCCAGGGGGGTAAGCACGCCCCACCCTCGTGGACAGGGTGTGGGCCCCCTGGCCTTGATTCTTTCACCAGTATTTTTATATATTCCAAAAATATTCTCCATGAAGTTTCAGGTCATTCCGAGAACTTTTATTTCTGCACAAAAATAACACCATGGCAATTCTGCGAAAGACATCGTCAGTCCGGGTTAGTTCCATTCAAATCATGCAAGTTAGAGTCCAAAACAAGGGCAAAAGTGTTTGGAAAAGTAGATACGATGGAGACGTATCAATCTCCAAGTTTTTTAGGTACTCCATCCTTAAAAGAATAATTAGCAAGCATGGTGAAGATTTCAGGTTTAGATATTTTTCTTTTATTAGTAATAATTTCTTTCATGTATTTAGCATAATGGGCCATCATTAAAATATCATTCAACCGAGTGCACAAAAAGACTGACCTAAGCATTTCAGCAAAGTGTTCAAATTCTTCTTCATCTTTTTTCTTAGATTGTTTAGGTGGAAAGGACATGGGTTTCTCAACCCATTGTTCTCTTTCTTTACCATGTTTTCTAGCAACAAACTCTCTTTTATCATATCATTTATTTTGGGTTGTGGGTTATCAAGATCAATGGCAGGTTCAATCTCAACATCATTATCTGGTTCTTTATCATTGTCTGGTCGAACATCTTCATGAACACCATAATTTTCATTTTCATTATCACTAGGTGAATGTTCATTACCAGATTGAGTTTCAGCACGAGAAATAGAAACATCATTGTTATCTTTAGGAGGTTTTTCTATTTCAAGTTCACTAGAGGTATCCAAACTCCTGCCATTTTTCTTTTTCTTCTTCCTTTTAGAAGGACTAGGTGCATCAGTATTAATTCTTTGGGACTCTTTTTCAATTCTTTTAGGGTCTCCCTCAGGATAAAGTGGTTCCTGAGTCATTTTGACTCCTCTAGTTGCTACTCCAACAGCATAATCATTTTTATTGTTGTTCATTTCACTAAGTAGTTCTCTTTGAGATTTAGCAACTTTTTCTAACTGAGTTTGAACCGTAGAGGCATGTTTTCCTACCCCTCTAAGATCACTAGTGATTCTAAATAACAAGTCACTCAAGCGAGCAATCATATCGGAATTTTGTTTCAGTTGTTTCATAACATTTGCATTGAAGTGATCTTGCTTCATAACGTAATTGTCAAATTCATATAAGCATTGACTAGGAAGTTTATTATAAGGGATGTCTAATGACCCACAAGTATAGGGGATCTATTGTAGTCCTTTCGATAAGTAAAAGTGTCGAACCCAACGAGGAGCAGAAGGAAATGAAAAGCAGTTTTCAGTAAGGTATTCTCTGCAAGCACTGAAATTATCGGTAACAGATAGTTTTGTGATAAGGTAATTTGTAACGGGTAACAAGTAATAAAAGTAAATAAGGTGCATCAAGATGGCCCAATCCTTTTTGTAGCAAAGTACAAGCCTAGACAAACTCTTATATAAAGGAAAGCGCTCCAAAGGACACATGGGAATTATCGTCAGGCTAGTTTTCATCATGTTCATACGATTCACGTTCGGTACTTTGATAATTTGATATGTGGGTGGGCCGGTGCTTGGGTACTGTCCTTCCTTGGACAAGCATCCCACTTATGATTAACCCCTATTGCAAGCATCTGCAACTACAACAGAAGTATTAAGGTAAACCTAACCATAGCATGAAACATATGGATCCAAATCATCCCCTTACGAAGCAACGCATAAACTAGGGTTTAAGCTTCTGTCACTCTAGCAACCCATCATCTACTTATGACTTCCCAATGCCTTCCTCTAGGCCCAAACAATGGTGAAGTGTCATGTAGTCGATGTTCACATGACACCACTAGAGGAGAGACAACATACATCTCATCAAAATATCAAACGAATACCAAATTCACATGACTACTTATAGCAAGACTTGTCCCATGTCCTCGGGAACAAATGTAACTACTCACAAATCATATTCATGTTCATAATCAGAGGGGTATTAATATGCATAATGAATCTGAACATATGATCTTCCACCAAATAAACCAACTAGCATCAACTACAAGGAGTAATCAACACTACTAGCAACCCACAGGTACCAATCTGAGGCTTTGGGACAAAGATTGGATACAAGAGATGAACTAGGGTTTGATATGAGATGGTGCTGGTGAAGATGTTGATGGAGATTGACCCCCTCCCGATGAGAGGATTGTTGGTGATGACGATGGTGATGATTTCCCCCTCCCGGAGGGAAGTTTCCTTGGCAGAACAACTCTGTCGGAGCCCTAGATTGGTTCCGCCAAGGTTCCGCCTCGTGGCGGCGGAGTTTCTTCCCGAAAGCTTGTTTATTATTTTTTTTTCTCGACAAAAGACTCCATATAGCCAAAGATGGGCATCAGAGGGCTGCCAGGGGGCCCACGAGGCAGGGGGCGCGCCCAGGGGGCTAGGGCGCGCCCCCACCCTCGTGGACGGTGGGTGGCCCCTCTGGTACTTCTTTCGCCCAATATTTTTTATATATTCTGAAACATGCTCCCGTGAAGTTTAAGGACTTTTGGGGATGTGCATAATAGGTCTCTAATATTTGCTCCTTTTCCAGCCCAGAATTCTAGCTGTTGGTATTCCCCCTCTTCATGTAAACCTTGTAAAATAAGAGGGAATAGGCATAAGTATTGTGACATAATGTGTAATGACATCCCATAATGCAATAAATATTGATATAAAAGCATGATGCGAAATGGACGTATCAACTCCCCCAAGCTTAGACCTCGCTTGTCCTCAAGTGAAAGCCGAAATCGAAAAATATGTCCACATGTTTAGAGACAGAGGTGTCGATAAAAATAAAATACGGACATGAGGGCATCATGATCATTCTTAGAACAACAACATATATATATATATATTGTCATATGATCTCTTATGTTAAAGTAATAATTCAATCACAATTTCAAGTATGAATCATAAACTTCATTGAAAACTAACAAACTATAATCTCAGTCATTGAATCAATTGCAATTTATCATAACATCGGAAAGAGTCAATATAAGAGCTTTTCAGCAAGTCCACATACTCAACTATCATTTAGTCTTTCACAATTGCTAACACTCACGCAATATTTATGGGTATGAAGTTTTAGCCGGACACAGAGAAAGATAGGGGCTTATAGTTTTGCCTCCAAATTTTTTACCTCAAGGGTAATATCAACAATAACAGTTCATGAAAACTCACATCCAATTAGCTATATATATCAGGATCTTTCCAACACATTGTGCTTGCCAAAGGATAAAATGTCAAGGAAAGGTGAAGATCACCATGACTCTTATATGAAGTATAAGACAAGAATAATAGATAGGCCCTTCGCAGAGGGAAGCAGAGGTTGTCATGTGCTTTTATGGTTGGATGCACAAAATCTTAATGCGAAAGAACGCCACTTTATATTGCCACTTGTGATATGGACCTTTATTATGCAATCCGTCGCTTTTATTTCTTCCACATCACAAGATCGTATAAAGCTTATTTTCTCCGCACTAATAAATCATACATATTTAGAGAGCAATTTTCATTGCTTGCAACGATGACAACTTACTTGAAGGATCTTACTCAATCCATAGGTAGATATGGTGGACTCTCATGGCAAAACTGGGTTTAAGGATATTTAGAAGCACAAGTAGTATCTCTACTTGGTGCAAAGAATTTGGCTAGCATGAGAGGGAAAGGAAAGCTCAACATGTTGGATGATCCATGACAATATAATTTATCTCAGATGTAAGAAAACATAACCCATTACGTTGTCTTCCTTGTCCAGCATCAACTCTTTAGCATGTCATATTTTAATGGGTGCTCACAATCATAAAAGATGTCCAATATAGTATATTTATATGTGAAAACCTCTCTTTCTTTATTACTTCCTATTAATGGCAACGATGACTAAAACTATGTTTGTCAACTCTCAACAACTTTTATTCATCATACTCTTTATATGTGAAGTCATTACTCTCCATAAGATCTACATGATCCCTTTATTCCTTTTTATTCTTTCTCTTTTATTTTATTCCCTCAAGATCATAGTAAGATAATCAAGCCCTTGACTCAACACTAATCTTTATTATATATATCTCACGGACTCGATTACATAGAAGGATCATAAAGAAAAACTCAAAACTAGATCATACTAAAACTTTATTCTACTAGATCAAGATATTACCAAAAGTATAGAACTAAGAAAAATGGTAAAGATAAAAGTGATGGTGATACGATACCGAGGTACTCCCCCAAGCTTGGCAGTTGCCAAGGGGAGTGACCATACCCATGTGTTTATATCTCTTTCTTCGGGGATGGTGATGATGGAGTTGTTGATTGTGTGTGCTTCTTCCTTAATTTGCGCTTGAGGATAGAATTTTTCTCCCTTAGGTCCTCGATCTCCCGCTCAAGGCTTAATACCTTTTTGCATAGTTCTTGTTTGTTCTCCTGCAAGAGACGAAAAGGGATAAACTCGATCTTAGGTTTCTTTGCTCTATTGGGGAGACTTGACTTTTTGAACTCCACATGCATGCCCCCAGGTTGAGGTAATGGGACTTCATATTCATCTGAGCTCGTCTCCTCCTTTCCCCTAGGCTCATAGTCTTCTTCTTCCTTTGTGGTCCAACTACAATGCTCCAAGTCCCTGTAGACCTTATGATCTGCAAGGTAATCAGCCACATAGCTTTCTCCCTCCGAATCTTGGGATGACATATTGCTCTAATCTGCAGCAGAAATAGCTCGAAACAAAAACAGAGGTTATTTGTGTGATACGGTGGTCAAAACCTTCGGGAGATTATATAATGAATTTGTACCGACCAAAAGAAGTATCGTGCGAGAAAACGGAGTCTGGAGGGCACATGAGGCACCCACGAGGTAGGGGGCGCGCCCTCCACCCTCGTGGAAGCCTCGTATCCTTTCTGGACTGCTTCTTATTTTCCTATTTTCTTAAATATTCCAAAACGGAGAAAAAAGAGTATTAGAACTGTTTTGGAGTCGGTTTACTTACCATACCTCATACCTCTTCCTTTTCGGAGTATGAAATGTTCTGGAAAATGTCCCTTATGTATTCCTATGGGGTTACGGTTTCAATAACATTAGTTTTAACATTTATAGGATTACCTGAGATATAATGTTTGATTCTTTGACCGTTCACCACCCTCGGATTTGTTCCTTTGAAGTTGTTAATTTTTATGGCACCGGAATGATAGACTTCCTCAATGACGTAAGGACCTTCCTGTTTTGAGAGGAGTTTGCCTGCAAAAAATCTTAAAAGAGAGTTGTATGACAATACATAATCACCTACATTAAACTCACGTTTTTGTATCCTTTTATCATGCCATCTTTTAACTTTTTCTTTAAACAGTTTGGCATTTTCATAAGCCTGGGCTCTCTATTCATCAAGTGAGCTAATGTCAAAAAGCCTCTTCTCACCGGCAAGTTTGAAATCATAATTGAGCTCTTTAATGGACCAATATGCCTTATGTTCTAGTTCAAGAGGTAAATGACATGAACCATTTTATACGGAGACATACCCATAGGATTTTTGTATGCAGTTCTATAGGCCCATAATGCATCATCAAGTTTCTTGGACCAATACTTCCTAGATCTGTTAACAGTCTTTTGCAAAATTAATTTAAGCTCTCCATTGCTCAGTTCTACTTGACCATTAGACTGTGGGTGATAAGGAGATGCAATTCTATGATTAACATCATACTTAGCAAGCATTTTACAAAAGGCACCATGAATAAAACGTGAACCACCACCAGTCATTAAATATCTAGGGACTCCAAACCTCAGAAAAATAACTTCTTTAAGCATCTTAATAGAGGTGTTATGATTAGCACTACTAGTTGGAATAGTTTCTACCCACGTAGTAACGTAATCAACAACAACTAAAATATGTGTATACCCATTAGAGGAAGGAAACGGTCCCATATAATCAAAGCCCCAAACATCAAATGGTTCAATAAAAAGTGAATAATTCATAGGCATTTCTTGACGTCTACTAATATTACCAATTCTTTGACATTCATCACAAGACAAGACAAACTTACAGGCATCTTTGAAGAGAGTAGGCCAATAAAAACCAGATTGCAGTACCTTATGTGCAGTTCTATCTCCATCATGGTGTCCTCCATAAGCCTCAGAGTGACACTTGCATAGGATCTGTTCCTGTTCATGCTCAGGTACACAACGTCTAATAACACCATCTACTCCTTCTTTATAAAGGTGTGGGTCATCCCAGAAGTAATGTCTTAAATCATAGAAGAACTTTTTCTTTTGCTGGTATGTGAAACTAGGCGGTATAAATTTAGCAAAAATATAATTAGCATAATGAGCATACCATGGAGCAGTACGAGAAGTATTTATGACAGCTAGTTGTTCATCAGGAAAGCTATCATCAATAGGTAGTGGGTCATCAAGAACATTCTCTAACCTAGACAAGTTGTCTGCAACGGGGTTCTCAGCTCCCTTTCCATCAATAATATGCAAATCAAATTCTTGTAGCAAGAGAACCCATCTAATAAGTCTAGGTTTAGCATCTTTATTTTCCATAAGATATTTAATAGCAGCATGATCAGTGTGAACAGTTACCTTAGAATCAACAATATAAGGTCTGAACTTATCACAAGCAAATACAACTGCTAAAAATTCTTTTTCAGTAGTAGCATAATTTCTCTAGGCACTGTCTAGAGTTTTACTAGAATATTGAATAACATTTAATTTCTTATCAACTCTTTGTCCTAGAACAACCCCTACAACATAATCACTAGCATCACACATGATTTCAAATGGTAAATTCCAATCAGGAGGCTGAACAATAGGTGCAGAAATCAAAGCTTTCTTAAGTATTTCAAATGCTTCTAGACAATCATCATCAAAAACAAAAGGAACATCTTTTTGTAAGAGATTAGTCAGAGGCCTAGAAATTTTAGAGAAGTCCTTAATGAACCTCCTATAAAAACCGGCATGACCAAGGAACTTATTATACCTTTAATGTCCTTAGGACACGACATCTTTTCAATAGCATCAACTTTAGCTTTATCAACTTCAATACCTCTTTCAGAAATTTTATGCCCCAAGACAATACATTCATTAACCATAAAGTGGAACTTCTCCCAATTCAAGACAAGATTGGTTTCTTCACATCTCTACAAAACTCGATCAAGGTTGCTTAAGCAATCATCAAAAGAAGTTCCATAAACGGAGAAATCATCCATGAAAACCTCAACAATCTTTTCACAAAAGTCAGAGAATATAGCAGTCATACATCTTTGAAAAGTACCAGGTGCATTGCATAAACCAAAAGGCATACGTCTATAAGCAAAGGTACCAAAAGGGCAAGTAAATGTTGTCTTTTCTTGATCCTCTTTTGACACAGGTATTTGGGAGAAACCAGAATAACCATCTAGAAAGCAAAAATGTGTATGTTTGGATAATCTTTCTAGCATTTGATCAATAAAAGGGAAAGGGTAATGATCCTTTTAGTAGCTTTATTTAATTTGCGGAAATCAGTTACCATTCTATAACCTGCAACAACTCTTTGTGGGATCAATTCATCTTTATCATTAGGAACAACAGTAATACCTCCCTTCTTAGGGACATAATGAACATGACTTACCCACTGACTATCAGCAACGGGATAAATTATACCTGCCTCCAGAAGCTTTAGTATTTCTTTTCTTACCACTTCTTTCATCTTAGGATTTAACCGTCGTTGGTGATCAACAACCGGTTTCACGTCTTTCTCGAATTTTATTTTGTGCTGGCATAGAGTGGGACTAATGCCCTTAAGATCATCAAGAGTATATCCAATGGCAGCACAGTGCTTCTTTAGAGTTTTGAATAATTTCTTTTCCTCATGTTCTGAAAGGTTAGCACTAATAATAACAGGATATATCTCTTTCTCATCAAGATAAGCATATTTAAGAGTATCAGGTAAAGGTTTAATCTCGAAAACGGGATCACCCTTGGGTGGAGGAGGATCCCCTAGGATTTCAATAGGAAAATTGTGTTTCAAAATAGGTCCCTATTTAAAGAATACTTTATCTATTTCCCTTCTTTCATTCATAAACATATCATTTTCATGGTCTAGCAAATATTGTTTTAAAGGATCATTAGGAGTCATGGGAATAGAAGCAAGACCAATAATTTCATCTTTACTAGGCAATTCTTTATCATGGGGTTGTCTAGAAACTTGGAAAAATTAAATTCACGAGACATATCCCCTAAACCAACAGAAACAATATCCTTATTGCAATCTATCTTAGCATTAACAGTATTCAAGAAGGGTCTACCAAATATAATGGGACAAAAATTATCTTGTGGGAACCAAGAACAAGAAAACCAGCATGATATTTAACTTTCCCACACAAGACTTCAACATCTCTAACAATCCCAACTGGTGAAATAGTGTCTCTATTGGCAAGCTTAATTGTAACATCAATTTCCTCTATCTCAGCAGGTGCAATATCATGCATAATTTCTTTATATGAGGAATGAGGTATTGCACTTGCACTAGCACCCATATCACATAAGACATGATAGCAATGATCTCCTATTTTAACAGAAATAACAGGCATGCCTACAACAGGTCTATATTTATTCTTAGTATCGGGTCTAGCAATTCTAGCAGCTTCATCACAGAAGTAAATAACATGCCCATCAATATTATCGGCCAAGAGATCTTCAACCATAGCAACACTAGGTTCAACTTTAATTTGCTCAGAGGTAGTAGGTGTTCTAGTATTACTCTTACGAACTACAGTTGAAGCTTTAGCATGATCCTTTATTCTAACAGGGAAAGGTGGTTTCTCAATATAAGCAGTAGGAACAACAGGATCATTATAAGTAATAGTCTTTTCTTCAACTTTAATAGGTGCAACTACTTTTACTTCAATGGGAGTATTATATTTAAACCACTTCTCCTTAGGGAGATCAACATGAGTAGCAAAGGATTCACAGAAAGAAGCTACTATCTCAGAGTCAAGTCCATATTTAGTGGTAAATTCATGGAAAGCATCGGTATCCATAAAAGATTTAACACAATCAAACTTAGTTGTTATACCTGACTCCTTACCTTCGTCGAGGTCTCAATATTCAGAGTTGCATTTAATTCTTTCCAATAAATTCCATTTGAATTCAATAGTCTTCATCATAAAAGAACCAGTACAAGAAGTATTGAGCATGGAATGATTATCGAGAGAAAGCCAAGCATAAATTTTTTGAATAATAATTTCTCTTGAGAGCCCATGATTGGGGCATGAATATAACATTGACTTAAGCCCCCCCCCCCAAAGCTTGAGCGATGCTTTCTCCTTCGCGAGGCGAAAAATTGTATATATAATTACGATCACGATGAACAAGATGCATAGGATAAAACTTCTGATTCACATAGCCTAAACCATGTCAATGCCTCTCCCTTCAAAGATAAAGGGAAGACCTTCTTCTTGATAACATCCTCGGGCATACCTGCAAGCTTAAATAATCCAGAAACTCCATCCACATAGATTATATGCAAATCGGGATGTAATGTTCCATCTCCTATAAAAGGATTAGATAGCAGTTTCTCTATCATACCCGAAGGAATTTCAAAGAAAAAATTTCAGTAGGTTCAGTAGGTTGAGGAGCAACTGTTTGCTCTACTGGTCGGGGTGAAGATACCCCGAACAAGCCCCTCAAAGGATTATGTTCCATAGTAACAAGTGACGGTAAATTTCAGCACACTATATAATTTTTTCCTTACCAAATTCCACCTACAAAAGGCGCTTCACTCCCCGGAAACGGCGCCATTAAAGAGTCTTGATGACCCACAAGTGTAGGGGATCTATCTTATTCCTTTCGATAAGTAAGAGTGTCAAACTCAACGAGGAGCAGAAGGAAATGATAAGCAGTTTTCAATAAGGTATTCTCTGCAAGCACTGAAATTATCGGTAACAGATAGTTTTGTGATAAGGTAATTTGTAACGGGTAACAAGTAATAAAAGTAAATAAGGTGTAGCAAGATGACCCAATCCTTTTTGTATCAAAGGACAAGCCTGGACAAACTCATATATAAATGAAAGCGCTCCCGAGGACACATGGGAATTATCGTCAAGCTAGTTTTGATCACGTTCATATGATTCGCGTTCGGTACTTTGATAATTTGATACGTGGGTGGACCGGTGCTTTGGTACTATCCTTCCTTGGACAAGCATCCCACTTATGATTAACCCCTATTGCAAGCATCCACAACTACAACAGAAGTATTAAGGTAAACCTAACCATAGAATGAAACATATGGATCCAAATCAGCCCCTTATGAAGCAACGCATAAACTAGGGTTTAAGCTTCTGTCACTCTAGGAACCCATCATCTACTTATTACTTCCCAATGCCTTCCTCTAGGCCCAAACAATGGTGAAGTGTCATGTAGTCGATGTTCACATGACACCACGAGAGGAGAGACAACATACATCTCATCAAAATATCAAACGAATACCAAATTCACATGACTACTTATAGCAAGACTTGTCCCATGTCCTCAGGAACAAACTTAACTACTCACAAATCATATTCATGTTCATAATCAGAGGGGTATTAATATGTATAACGAATCTTAACATATGATCTTCCACCAAGTAAACCAACTAGCATCAACTACAAGGAGTAATCAACACTACTAGCAACCCACAGGTACCAATCTGAGGCTTTGGGACAAAGATTGGATACAAGAGATGAACTAGGGTTTGAGGTGAGATGGTGGTGGTGAAGATGTTGATGGAGATTGACCCCCTCCCGATGAGAGGATCGTTGGTGATGACGATGGTGATGATTTTGCCCTCCCGGAGGGAGGTTTCCCCAGCAGAACAGCTCCGCTGGAGCCCTAGATTGGTTCCGCCAAGGTTCCGCCTCGTGGCGGCGGAGTTTCTTCCCGAAATCTTGCTTATGATTTTTTCCTCGAAGAAAGACTCCATATAGCCAAAGATGGGCATTAGAGGGCTGCCAGGGGGCTCACGAGGCAGGGGCATGCCTAGGGGGGTAGGGCGCACCTCCCACCCTCGTGGACGGTGGCTGGCCCCCTCTGGTACTTCTTTCACCCAATATTTTTTATATATTCTGAGATGTGCTCCCGTGAAGTTTCAGGAATTTTGGAGATGTGCAGAATAGGTCTATAATATTTGCTCCTTTTCCAGCCCAGAATTCCAGCTGCCGGCATTCCCCCTCTTCATGTAAACCTTGTAAAATAAGAGGGAATAGGCATTAGTATTGTGACATAATGTGTAATAACAGCCCATAATGCAATAAATATAGATATAAAAGCATGATGCAAAATGGACATATCAATGTCACCTTCATCAAATCTATAGAGAGAATCTACCTTTACTACCTGTGTCGGGTTATCAAGACCATGTATTTCTTCAATAGGTGGTAAATTCTTAACATCTTCAGCTTTAATACCTTTTTCTTTCATAGATTTCTTAGCCTCTGGCATATCTCCAGGACTGAGAAATATACCCCTTTTCTTTGGAGTGGGTTTAGGCAGTGGTTTAGGAAGAGTCCAATCATCATAATTCTTCAATATGTTATTCAATAGTTCCTCGGCTTTTTCAACAGTTCTTTCCCTGAAAACACAACCAACACAACTATCTAGGAAGTCCCTAGAAGCATCAGTTAGTCCATTATAGAAGATATCAAGTATTTCATTTTTCTTAAGAGGATGATCAGGCAAAGCATTAAGTAATTGGAGAAGCCTCCCCCAAGCTTGTGGAAGACTCTCTTCTTCAATTTGCACAAAGTTAAATATTTCCTGTAAGGCAGCTTGTTTCTTATGAGCAGGAAAACATTTTTTAGAGAAATAATAAATCATATCCCGAGGACTATGCACACAACTAGGAGCAAGAGTATTGTACCATATATTAGCATCACCCTTTAATGAGAACGGAAATAACTTGAGAATATAGTAGTAGCGAATTTTCTCATCTTGAGCGAAAAGGGTGGCTATATCATTTAGTTTAGTAAGATGTGCCACAACATTTTCAGTTTCATAGCCATGGAAAGGATCAGATTCAACCAAAGTAATTAACTCTGGGTCGACAGAGAATTCATAATCCTTATCAGTAACAAAGATAGGTGAAGTAGCAAACTTTGGATCTCATTTCTTTCTAGCATTCAAGGATTTTTCTTTCAACTTGCATAATAACTTCTTAAGATCATCTCTATCCTTGCAAGCAAGAAAGTCTCTAGCTACCTCTCCATCCATAACATAACCATCAGGTATCTTACGTAATTCAAATCTAGGAGAGCTAGGTCTAATAGGTGTTTCATAGTTTTCAGTTTCAAAGACTTCAACAGTTTTAGTAATTTCATTAGTTAATTCACCTAGTAGCACATTATCATCAAGCAAGGTACTAGCATCATCGTAAGCATCATTCATAGCAGAAGTAGCGTCATCAATAACTTGCGACATATCAAAATTAATAGCAGGAGGTGGTGTTGCAAGTCTATTCAGAATAGAAGGTGAATCAAGTACAGAGCTAGATGGCAATTCCTGACCTCCCCTCGTCGAAGATGAGGGGAAAAAAAATCTTGGTTCTAGTATTTTTCAGATTCTTCATAGTGATAAATAGATATAGATCCCAAGTGACTCAACAAATATAGCTATGCTCCCCAGCAACAGTGCCATAAAAAGGTCTTGATAACTCACAAAGTATAAGGGATTGCAACAGTTTTTGAGGGTAAAGTATTCAACCCAAATTTATTAATTTGACACAAGGGGAACCAAAGATATTTGTAAGTATTAGCAGTTGAGTTGTCAATTCAACCACGCCTGGAGATTAAATATCTGCAACATAGTGATTAGTAGCACAATAATATGATAGTTTGATAGTAGTAACGATAGCAATGGTAGTGGTAACAACATTAACAACAATTTTGTAGCAGTTGTAACAGTAGCAATAGCAATAGTAACACAGCAAGAACAATATGTGAAAAGCTCGTAGGCATTGGATCGATGAATTTGTTGGATGATATTCATCATATATCAGTCATAACCTAGGGTGACACAGAACTAGCTCCAGTTCATAAATATAATGCAGGCATGTATTCTGTAAATAGTCATACTTGCTTATGGAAAAGAACTTGCGTGACATCTTTTGTCCTACCCTCCCATGGCATCGGAGTAAATAAGGAAACTAAGGGATATTAGGGCCTCCTTTTAATAGAGAACCAGAACAAAGCATTAACACATAGTGAATACATGAACTCCTTAAACTACGGTCATCACCAGAAAGTATCCCAATTGTTGTCACCTTGGGGTTTACGAATCATAACACATAATAGGTACATATGACTTGCAAGATCGGATCAAGAACATAGATATAATGGTGAAAACATAAATGGTGCAGATCTGAAATCATGGCACTCGGTCCCTAGTGACAAGCATTAAGCATAGCAAAGTCATAGCAACATCAATCTCAGAACATAGTGGATACTAGGGTCAAGCCCTAACAAAACTAACTCGATTATTACATGATGAATCTCATCCAACCCACCACCGTCCATCAAGCCTACGAAGGAATTACTCACTCCCAGCAGTGAGCATCATGAAATTGGTCATGGAGAATGATTGTGATGATGAAGACCGAAGATCCCCCTCTTCGGAGCCCCGAACAGGCTCTAGATTTGGCCCTCCGAGTGAAGAACAGGAGGTGGCGACGGCTCCTGATACGTCTCCAACGTATCTATAATTTTTTATTGTTCCATGCTATTATATTATCTATCTTGGATGTTTTATATGCTATTTTATATCATTTTTAACCTATTAACCTAGTGCCCAGTGCCAGTTGCTGGTTTTTCCCTTGTTTTTGACTTATACAGAAAATCAATACCAAACGGAGTCCAAATGGAATGAAACTTTACAAAGATTTTTCTTAGACAACAAGACACCTACGAAGCTTCGGGAAGAGGTCAAAAGACCCACGAGGGGGCCACAAGCCCTGGGGGCGCCCTAGGGGGAGCGCATCCAGGGGGCTTGTGGTCCCCCCCCCCCGTGGCTCTCCTAACCCTAACTCCAACACTATAAATTCCCAAATATTCCACCTATACCAGAGGTCACACCAAACAAACTTTTCTGCCACTGCAAGCTTCTGTTCTCGTGACATCCCATCTTGGGGCCTTTTCGGTACTCCACCGGAGGGGGGTTTGATCACGGAGGGCCTCTACACCAACCTTGTTGCCCTTCGAATGATGTGTGTGTAGTTTACCACAGACCTACGGGTCCATAGCTAGTAGCTAGATGGCTCTTTGATCTTCAATACAATGCTCTCCTCGATGTTCTTGGAGATCTATTCGATGTAATCTTCTTTTGTGGCGCGTTTGTTGAGATCCGATGAATTTTGGATTTATGATCAGGTTATCTATGAATATTATTTGAGTCTTCTCCGAACTCTTTTATGCATGATTAAGATAGCTTTATATTTCTCTCCGATCTATCGATTTGGTTCGACCAACTATAATGGTTTTTCTTGCAACGGGAGATGTGCTTTGTGATGGGGATGCCTTTTTCGTACAGAAATGAGCTCCACCGTGTACCGCGCGGGTGTGGTTGGGAAGAGACGGGAGTACGTGCGCCGTGCATGCACCTCTTCTCTTCATGCACGTCCCCCACCTACGTGGGTGTGTGTGAGAGATACAAACCACGTTCATGAGTGTTTTTTGTTTTGGGGTGAGGGTGGGGTGGGGGTTGATTTCGTGAATTATTTGTGGGAATATGTGTTGATGACATCTCAAACAAAATTTTGCATGCAATGTGTGTGAAATGGAGGCCTATCCATATCATACATAGAGGGTCGGGCAATCCACGAGAAGATAGGGAGGGGTCATAGCTATCGATAGAGTCGAAGAGAGGATCAAGTGGGTGGGTGCGAGATCGATGAACAGAGCCATCGAAATTGTGTGTGTGCGTACAAGTCAAAGATATAGGGCGACTGGCCTACTGGAACGTTAGAGGGTACACGTCAAGTTTGTGTGTGGCAGGGAGACATGACTAGAGCGCTTGATGTATCGGTGTGTGTGGGGGGAGGGGTGGTGGGAGGGGTAGGCAGAGGCCTAACTATAGAGGTAGAATGACTCGTATATGTGTTGAGAAGGAGAGACCCAGCTATGTCTTGAGGGAGATCAGTCGACATCCATACATAACTGAAGGACGGGAAATATGATGGGAGAGAGAGGAGAGAGGGAGGGAGGGAGAGGGAGGGAGAGGGGTAGAGTGCTGGATGGGTGATGGAGTTGCTTCTCGAAGATGGTGGGAGAGGCCTACTAGACAAACTGAGGGTGAAACTGCAATGTTATCAATAAGAGTGGGGATGTGTTTCTGTGTGTGCCTGTGTGATAGATCTGTCGGGACGCATTCATGGATGATGAAGGGGAACCATGTGTTTGATAAGCAAACCTAACTAGATCGGTAGATCAATTGTTATTTGTCGGAGGAAGGGAGAGACACAACTAATGAGGTAGATCGATTAACGTGTGGGTAAAAATGAGTTATAAGAACCTAGCTAGCTATATGTATAGCGGGAGATCGGTCGGTGTATGTCCATTTGTTAGAGGCAAATAAGGCCCAGCGAGACGGATAGACAGAGAGAATGGAGCTAGGAGGTGGTGTGAGAGGCCCAACTACTAGCTAGATAGGGGGAGGAGTGTGCGGTTGTGAGAGCGATGAAAAGAGGGGCGAGAGTTTACACGTGTGTCTGACCGTATGAGAGACACGAGGCAAGGATACATAAAGGAGGAGATTGAAGGTGTGTTTGTATGTTGTAGGCAGGCATTGTTGGAGAGGTTTATCGATCAGTGTGTGTCGGAAAGGAGTTGTGGAGACTCTGGGAGAACGACCTAAAGAAAAAAAATGAATGTGCCCGGTGGATAGAATGCCGAGGGAGGGGGAGGGCAAGGAGGGCGTGTGCATGCATGAGAGAAAGTTAGTGGCGGCTACAAAGGTTAGAGGATTGTGTGGGTGTAAGAGACTAACAAAGATCATAATTTGATATGAAAGCGGATTCATATATTTTAATAGGAGATCATAGTGTTTTAAACATTGCATGCATGAATATAGCGGTGATACACGTGTTGTGCACATGTTATACCATAATGTGATAATGCATGGTGTTTACAACTCACAGCTAAATGCCGAACAATCTAAACCATACTATACATCAAACAATCTCACATTTTATTTGAATTTGTGATAATGTGTGGCGTTTGCAGCTTACAACTAAATATCGAACAATATGAACAATACTATATATCGAACATTCTCACATTTTATTTGAATTTGTGGTAATGTGTGGTGTTTGCAACTTACATCTAAATACTTGTAGGCGTAGGGGGTGGGGCACCATACATAATGTGATAAACACATTATACATATGAGACATGGTCTAGATTATGAAGATCTAGCTAGAGCTACAAATGTAATGTGATTTGAAATCAAAATAAAGTGGATTCAAAAAATCTAGTTCGAGTTCATATAGTACACATAGTTCATATGTAACTCGAGACTAATCATGTGGTGTGCTGTGAAGATAATACACAAATGATGGTTTAACTTGACAATAAGGATGATTGTAGATCTTATTAAAACAAAGAAACGAATTCAAATGCTTTGACTTCACAACATCATTACTGTAGATCTTATTCAAATAGAGAAACGAATTCAATTTAGTTCATATTGAAGCGGTAGTATATACGTTCGGAATGCACTAAAACGTTCATTTGAGTAGTAGGTTGCATGCATTATACACGTAGGGAAATATTTTAATTGAACATAACATGAATTCAAAGTTTTGAATGACATCTGTAGGGCGCATTGATTTGGTATAGTACACGTTAGGCTTGTCCGGAAATTTCAACCCACGCCTTTTTAGCCCGAAATATTTAAGATATATCTTTGTCTCGTTGTGCTCCGACAACTCCCTCCATCTCAACCCGCGCCTTGCTATTCCGAAATTACAACGCGCATGAAAACTCCCACCTCCTGTGAAATCCCGACACGCGAAATGCCCGTGGTACCCCTGAACCGAAAGAACCGCCTCAAATCGGTGGGGGTACTTTCATAACTTACCCCACATTTCGGACAAGCGTGTCTCTAAGCCATGGTTCCGCACTGCCATCCCATCCGCCCACCCATTCGTACACCGAGGCCGCGAAAACCCGCGACGAAACCCCACACCCTGCTCCGTCCGCCACCCAGCCGGAGCCTCTTCCCGGATGACGTCATCCACAGCAACACCTCGACGTCCGTCATCCACCGTACCAGATGAGGATCCATCATCGATCTCCTCGTCCCACCGATTCAGCCACCCCGTCCTCCACCTCCAAGGAGCTGCCCCGACGTTCCCCTCGTCTTTCGCGCCACCTCCATTCCCACATCGCCGTCTTCACCTGCACCACCGGAAGAGCATCGTCATCACTGTTTCCTCGGATGAAGCTGCGGCCTAATCGGCGCCACCAAAGAAGTTGTACACTAATCGCCGCATTTTCTTCTTCATTCGATCTCACGGTGCTGCCGGTGCTCAGTCCCGAGCCGACACGGCGTGGCTCCATCCACGGCGGCGTCGCTGGCCACTTCCTCCACGTCGTCGCTCCCTCGGCGGCGATGTCCACATCAGTAGGACCTGCTGCTGCTTTAGCTCTCGCTCGCGCTGCTGCTCTGCTCTTGCTCTCGGTCCCCTGCCTGGTCTGCTCTTGTTATTGCTCTTGCTCGCGCTGCTGCTCTTGCTCTCGGTCCCCTGCCTGGTCTGCTCTTGTTATTGCTCTTGATCGCGCTGCTGCTCTTGCTTGCGATGCTGCTCCGATATAGCTACACTTCACTCCGATGCCGCCGGGGTGATGGAAGAACCAACCGCAGTGGGGAGGGGGGGCTCGCTGGAGAGGTACCCCACTATCTATCTTAGGGTTCAGGATGGGGGCGGTCGTCGCCAGCGGTGGCGGGACGGTGGCGTGGGGATCACCGGAGAAAAAGCTCGTCACGGGGGGGCCTAGAGGGATGGCCGGGGCGGCGGCGGACCGGCGGTGGGGAGTGTTTTCGGGGCGGCGCACCGCCGGCCGCGGGCGGCGGGGGGTTTCTGTTTGGCCAGCTCAGGGGGGTGGAGGTTGAAGATGAACCGCAGGCCCTTGATTTCGTATCCAACGGCTGCAAAATCGAATGACCAGCGATGAAAAAGTCAGTCGACCGACGTGTAGCCTCACCTTGCTAGTGCGTTCAGTTTCGACAGCAAAATTCAGTTTTGACAGCAAAATTCAGTTTCGACAGTTAAGTTTAGTTTCGACAGTTAAGTTCAGTTTCGACAGTTGAATTCAGTTTCGACAGTTAAGTTCAGAGATGAGCGGCTGATGTATTTTACATCTAGCACATTGTGGTTATGTATTTTACGTCATGTATTGGAGATGCTATTAGAATTCCACTTAGGTTAACGTTGTTCGTTGTCTC
Source organism: Triticum urartu (assembly GCF_003073215.2). Classification (NCBI taxonomy): domain Eukaryota; kingdom Viridiplantae; phylum Streptophyta; class Magnoliopsida; order Poales; family Poaceae; genus Triticum; species Triticum urartu. Next base: position 397,266,574 of record NC_053022.1, on the reverse strand, counting down.
TCTTGTCCTGCTTCAGCCTCGGCGTCGTACAACTCACCGGAGCTGCTCCAACAATGAAACCCTCCATCACAGTGGAGCAATACCTCGGGCTCCATCTCCAGACGCCTAAGATCTTCTTCCCCTCCAACAGCCAAGTCAGCCGGAGCATCCTCACCGGCCAACCCAATCACGCTGAGATCGACATGGCTTCGCCAAAGAGGTTGTACATTGTTGCATCTCTTTTTTACTCTACATGTTATATATATTGTCCACTGAGCACACAAATTTGTTCCTTTAGTGTCTCCTTGAAAGAAAAAACGTAGGAATTTTAAATTTCACTTGTCCTCCTTTTCAAATTCCTATTCATGAAGCACAAGACTAAGAGATAGTATAATAGCATTATAACCGTACATTTTCTTGTGGTTTGACTTAATCTCACCATGCTTCTTTGCATCCTGTGATCTTCCAATTGTTGTGAATCAAACACCCAGATTGGCAGAAATCCTGTGTTTTTAAATTCTCTATTTTGCACGTGCATTCCTATGCTATTCCTGTCTATTTCCTATCCCTGCATTGTTGGAATCCTCCAATTCAAACGAGCCCTTACAGAATTACTTCTCTTACAGATAGTTGTCAAAGAAAACCTTGTGTGGTTTGTCCTGCTCCTGCTGCGCCGTCGTCCACCCCAGCTTAGCTGCTCCAACGATAGAAGGGTCCAGCACAGCAGGGATCCGGCCTCCAGACTGTCTTTCGTCACCTCAGATCTTCTTCCCTGCCGCTGGCAGCCATGAAAACTGCACTACCATCATCAACCGAGCAGATGATCTCGAGGACTACACGGGTCCGCAAGAGAGGTCGCACTCTTTCGTGTCTGCTTACGTTATGCATCGCTTAATATTACATGCTACTTTATCGTCCTGTTCACCGATTAGACTCTGAGTCAGCTCCAAACTAATGGTCAAACTTGAGTTTTTAAATGGTTGTGGGGTACATATCGGGGCCGCTATCAATAGTATCTATCTACTATCTGGTTAATCTCCGGTGTCTACTATGAGTTTCATGTTGGGTGGGAAACAAACAGTAAAGAAGCCATTATCTGTATTTTTTAACCGAAGCCATTATCTGCCTGCTATTATTGGTTTTGGGTCTATCCACAGGTTGCTACCATCACTCTGGATTTCTGCATGCACTCCTTACATAATCTCACTATGTTTTATTCCTATGCATGACAGTTATTGTAAACAATGGAACTGAACATGTAGAGCAAAAGAGACGAGCCTTGTGTGGCAATAAAATTTCATGCAGACGTCGCTCCATGGTAGGTGCAAAGGCAGCCCCCCTCTACGCATTTCGGATTGTAATCGAGAGGAAGATATCTGTTCTGAGGGGGATTCAGAAGGAGAAGATAACTCCTATTTACCCCCTGAGGTCTTCGCTCTAACTTGGCATGCTGATGTTGGTTATATCATGCATATGGTGTCTTGCATTGCTTACTTTATACATCAAATATGCCATCTGCTTAGTTTAGACATCATTTGTGCGAATGCCATCTATTTAGTTTATTCATCGTTTATGTGAATTATGCAACGCCATCTTGTTTAGCCAGGCATCATATATGTGAATTTTGCAATGACATCCTGCTTAGCCAGTCATCTTATATGTAAATTATATCAGGCCATCCTTTTTTGTTACATATTACATTTGTCAACAATGTTATTACATTCAACTGCTCTTCGTGTGCATCAGCCATTTGACATGGTGATGGCAAATTCTGGAGTGAAAACAAGGTCTTCAGAGAAGACTATGCTATCTAACGAAGCGCATATCTCGCTGGTTACGGATAGCTCCTCAGAGGAGGATTTAGAGACAGATGACCAGTCCTATCCCCCCCCAGAGGTGTATTCTCTAACTTGGCAGGGTTATGTTGCTCATATCGTGCGTATGGTGTCTTGCATTGCTATGTCATTTGATTAGTTTAGACATGCTTTGTGTGAATGCCACCTGTTTAGTATCTAATTACCATATATGTGAATTATGCATTGCCATCTTGTTGCAAGACATTATATATGTGAATTATACAATGCTATCTTGTTGCAAAGGCATTATATATGTGAATTATGCAATGCCATGCTGTTTAGCCAATCATCATGTATGTGAATTATATCATGCTATCATTTTTTTGTATTACGTGTTCCATTTGGCGACAACGTTTGTATATTCAACTACTCTTCCTGTGCATCAGCCATTTGAAGCGGTGATGGAAGTATCTGGAGTGAAAACAAGGTATTCAGAGCAGACAATGCTACCTACTGAAGCAGACATCTTGCTGGTTACAGAGAGCTCCTCAGAGGACGATTCAGAGACTGATGACCAGTCCTATTTTCCCCCTGAGGTCTATGCTCAAACTTGGCAGGGTTATATTACCCATGTCATGCATGTTGTCTTGCATTGCTTAGTTTTTACATCATATATGGATTGCCATCTGCTTACTTGCTTACTATATAAATCATATATTTGAATTATATCATGCCATCATGTTTACATAGTACATACACATCATCTATCTGAATTATGGCATGGCAACCCATTTAATAAACACATCATATAGTTATATCATCTCATCCTGTTTAGTGTTTACAGTCATCATATTTTGAATTATGGCATTCTATCCGTGAATGTATGTGAATTATGGCATGCCAACCTATTTAATAAACACATTATATAGTTATGTCATGTCATCCTGTTTACACAGTCTCATATTTTGAACTATGTCTTTCCATCTTTTTTAGTTAGCCATCATAATGTGAAATTGTGTCATGCTATCCTGTTTAGCTAGCCATCATATATGTGAAACTGTGTCATGCTATCCTGTTTGGTTAGACAACATAAATATGAATTATTTCATGCCCTCTTTTATTCCCCACTATCCATTGCACCTGTCTATCATACAATGTCTATACTTTCAATTACTTTTCTTGTTTATCAGGCCTTTGAATTAGAGAGCGTGATGGCAGTATCTAAGGGAGTAACAACACGGTCTTCAGAAAAGATAGTGCTACCAATTGATGCAGATACAACCACGGTTGTACTTGCCCAAGAACCAGATCCACCACACATAACCCAGACTCTCGCAGATTGTACCCCTACCCAGTTGGACAGAGAACCAGCTACACCCCTTCTAACCCCAACTGTCGTGGTTTTGTCATGGCAGATGTCCTAGAGAAAGGACTTAGTCGTGGAGCCATCGCGACGGGTTATCTTGAAGGGGTTAAAGCGGACACAGGGACGCAAGAGAGTTATACTAGTTCGGCCCCTTCGATGAAGGTAAAAGCATACGTCTAGTTGTGATGGAATTGATGGGGTTTCGATGACTAGGGAGCAAACAAGCTTCGCCTAAGTCTCGAGTTGTTGTCTGTTCTTGAACTGCCGCCGGGTCGTCTCCTTATATACGCGGGTGACGCCCGTCGGTTCACAGAGTCCCAATACCGGCTCATAGACGTGTCCGGTTTGGTGTCTACTTATTCCTAACTTATAATACAAGTTAAATACCAACGCCGGTTTACGGCTACAGGCCTTGAACCGACTATGGGCCTTGAGCTCTCATCTGCCTTCTTGGGATTTAACATAATTAACTACTGATGAAGTTAACCCGGCCCAGATAGGCCGGTTTACGCCCAGTAGTAATATCCCCAACATTAGGCCCCAGATTGATTTGAACAGGTTCATGTTAATCCTTAGCAAAAAATCTTCATCTTCAACATCTTCTTGTAGTTTGTTGAACTGCTGTGATGTCATCTTCTCAGGTTGTTGTAAACCAGCGTGACATCACCTGTTATAAAGAACCTTATCCATGATACCCCCTTTTTGTTTGTTTGTTTTTTTGTTTAATAGGTCTGCGACAATTAAGGCGACAACTTTGTTTCCAAACCCACGGTCCCTTGATTTTCACGCCTGATTCCTGTCCTTTGCCTTATAAATAGGACCGAAGGGTCATTTCTTTTTCCCCATCATGCCCTTCTGCTTCGTCTTCCCTGCGTCGTCCAGCTTCGGAGCTCCGCCGCCGTCGACGACCTCTGCTCCAACCTTGGCCGCTGCATCACCCTGATTGTACCAGAGCATCGCGGCGACCTTCTGTTCCTTCCTCGGCTCCGGTGAGTTCTTCACCTTTTCCTCCGTAGAGCCGTTCTAGGGTTTCCAAGTTCTTCAGTGTTCATTGTCTGCTTCGTACTCATATGATAGATCCTAGATGAACCTGTGAACCTTTGCTCTGTGTAGCGGTAGTTCTTAGCATCCGCCTTTACTTATATGCCTCAAGACCATAGATCTATCTGTATCTCTGTCCATTGATTTGGTACTGTTCTTTTTTGAACCTTGACTATTTTCCTTCTTTTCTGAACTTACTTCAGATCCGTCGCTGTAGAGAAATCTCGTGAAATCTGTTTCTGTATACTTATCTATTCCGCAATCTCAACTGTTTCAATGCTTAGATCTGGCAGTTTAACTTTGTAGAACCCTTGCCAAACCGGTATATACCATTAGTCCCCTTGTTGAACCGCCAGATGCTGTTGCTTCATAAAACTCCAGTTTAGATAGAGCTGTCTTCGGTTTAACATTGTACATACCAGTGCACTTTAATCAATGCATTCTTGAACCGGAATTACCTATCTTGTAGATTTCATCATGGCCAAGCAAGTATATGAGTGCATCTGGGTTCCTTCTCGCGTCACAGAAACTCAACTGAACAATTTAGTCCTGATCGGTGCTTTAGGCAGCAAAAACACCAACCATTGGAGAGCCCCTGGCAAAGAATGCCCTCCCACACCTCAAGAAGGAGAGGTCGTCGTTTTCGTAGATCATTTAGCCCGGGGCTTTAAGCCGCCCGGTTCTAAATTTTATCGGGACGTTTTAGCCGATTTTCAACTCCACCCACAAGACACTGGTCCCAACTCTGTTACAAACATGTGTCACTTCCAAGTGCTCTGTGAGGTGTTCTTTCAAGAGGAGCCCACAGTGGAGTTGTTCAGAGACTATTTCCATCTAAACCGCCGTACTGAGTTTTCTGACGGTTCCAATACGGAATTGGGCGGTGTGGCGATTCAAGAAAGGAAAGAGGTCACATACCCTCACGCTAAGCTGCACAGCCACCCCAAAGAATGGAATCAAACATGGTTCTATTGCAAAGACACCTCCCCTGCTGGTGAAAATCCTTTGCCTGGCTTTCGTCCGGAGCGGCTTAGCAATACACACCTCTTTCCACAAAGGTTGACTGCCAAGGAGAGAAGCAAATACGCTCCTCAACTGTCCAAGCTCAGAGCCTTCATGGCCAATGGTTTAACATGAGTTGATCTCGCTCGCTGTTGGATATCGTGGAGCATACTGCCCCTTAGTCAGCGCTCTGGTTTGATGTGCGAGTATACTGGCAGTGTTGATGACCCACTGCAACATGCTAACATCCAGCTTACCGACGAAGAAATCACAGAGGCTGTGAATAAAATGCTGAATGAACCAGAACACGTCTGTGCTCGAACCGGCCTGCTTCCCTTCTGTGCCACCAACAAACCGCCTGCTGTAAGAATTTGATCTTTTTTTTCTTTTTACTGAACCTGCTATTGATATATCTGGTCATTGTTTAATATCAATGTTTGTTTAAACAGGGTAATGATCCGTTTTGGAGCAAGAAACTTTCCCAGGAGAAGCCAGAAAAACCAGACAAACCGAAGCGACCAACCCGGCCGAAGACTAAAGTCGTGAAACGGCCTGCTCACAAGAAGAAAAACACTACATCTTCTAATCCGGCCCCTAATGATGATGTGGATAATCTGGACCTTGAGGTAGAGCTTGACTCACTTGGTTTATTTTTGATGCGTCTTATTGATGATGATATTTGTCAGGATGATGCCGAAGCCAGCCATGCTGATGCTGCAGAGGTAATTATTCTCTCTTCCGATTCAGAACCTTTGCCTTCACTAAAAATCCGTCAGGCAAACCGGAAAGTTAAATTTTCTCATCCTCTTGCTTACTTGGATCCCAAATTTCTTATGAAGACCCAACAGCATGAAGCTCGCCGTACAACCCGGCACAGCGGCCAAGTAGTTACCTCCGCCGGTTTACCGAATATTCCGGTTCGGAAACGCCGTTCAGAGGTCTCTAATTTGCTTGTCAGTGCTTGTCCTAAAGCGGGCTGTTTTCGTCAACCTCTTAATCTGTCTAACTCCGATTATCAGGTTACTTCCCACTCATCCTCTGGCGAGTCATTGGCTACTCAGCTGCCACCGCTCAAAACGGTGCTTGGGTAAGCTATACTTATCATAATATTTCCGGTACATCACCTTGGAACATACGTTGTATTTGACTTTGTTATTCCTTTCATGGCCAAGCCTAGGCCGAGCAAGAAGGCTCGCCTGGATAAAGCGGCCGAGGAGGATGCTGTCCTTGAACCGGGCAAAACACCAGATCTTGAAGCGGCTATTCCTGAAGATATACCCAATGATCCACCGCAGCGAGATGACGATCTTATTGCTGAAGAGAGGCCTATTGATACCTCAAATCCTGTCAACCAGCCCACAAACCCCATTCAGATTGAGAAATCCACCAATCCATCAAAGCCTACTAATAAGCCAATGGCCCCAGTGCAAACCGGCGATGCCAAGGATGATGAGGTTGTCATTACTGGTATTGGTCGCACAGAGCCAAGCAATCCCGTTGCTTTATCCAGACATACTGGCAAGGAAGAATTTGCTGCCATTGGCAAGGGAAAATGGAATGCTGATCTGACAACTTATGCCGCTTTGAACGCCCAAGATCTCCATTCCGGCTATTTGAACTGGCTATACACCAGCCATGACTATGAAGCTGGTCTGGTTAATATGATGAAAGAGAAATTTGAGGTAACTTCCATGTACTTTTTCCTGTTTGGATATTTCAATCTTGTTAACTCTCCTAGCCCCCAAGTGCCGGTTTAGAATCTGCATCCAAACCGGGACATGCTAATATAAATCCCAATGCTTCAGAACTCGCTGATGTAACCCCCAAGGGCCGGTTCAACTTAGTGTAGTTAAACCGGGACTTTAAGTAACTGAGATCGCCGCATCAGAATATATTCGAGCAAATAGCCATTAGCCCCCAAGTGCCAAGTTGAATACTTGTATTGATCTTGGGACTTTATAATCAAGTGAAATATGAAGATCAAATAGGCATTAGCCCCCAAGCGCCAAGTGCATAACTTGTTATGTGGTTGGTGCTTCAATTCTTGCACTGCTTGCTGAATCATATAACTGTCTGTATGCAGGTTGAGCTGAAGACAAAAGTGACCCAAATCGCCGATCTTCAAGAAAATCTGAAGTCCCAACAGACTGAAACCTCAAAAGCAAAAGAGGAGTTGACCAGCGCCTTAAGCGTCATGGAACAGCTTAAGAAGGATTTCAAGAAGGAGTGGGCGGATTGGGCCACTGAAAAATCCGCTTTAACCAAACGAGCAGAGGACGCCGAGGCTGCACTAAAACCGGTGGTGGACGAACTGACCAGCATAAAGCGGCACGTGCATGCCATGACCGCTGCTATCTTTGGTAAGCCGGTTTGATTTTTGAATTGATTCGGTCGTCTTACAGAGCTGCCGGTTTGTTAACCCATTGTGATATTTCAGGGACACGCATTGGTCACTTGGGGTCAGATGTGCGGAAGAAATTGAAAGCCGCCTACACGTTGATCGAACAACTGTACACTGGCGCACAGCGGATCATCTTTATTGTATCCCACAACAATCCGGTGCCTACTTTGATTCAGGATACTGTGAAGAAACTGTCGGTGCTTCCTGCCCGGGTTGAAGAGCTGAAGAAATCTGCTGCTCGAACCGGTGTGATCAATGCCTTGATTCAGGCAAAAGCTTGGGTGCCGGATTTTGATCCTATTGAAGCGGCTCAGGGCTATCCCAGCTTGAAGGAAGACGGGTCAGAGTTTAGTGAAGCGGATCTGCGAGCAATAAACCAGGAGGTGCGTCCGCTAGCTTGTCAATTGGTTGAAGAAGCAGACTTGTCTCATTAGCAAGCCCAATATGACAATCAAAACAAGCGAGTAGCTGCACCAATTCATGAAGCGGAAAATCTTATCCCTCCAATCCGTAAGCATACTTACGCTCCCGATATTGAACCGTCATTGCTGATCCATGATGAAGCTGTCTTTCGAGCATTAATGGGAATCGACTGGACAACTGTTGATTTCCAGTCGCTGGGTAGAGAAACTGAAGTTGAAGCGGTGCGGGATGACCCACAACCATCAGGCCAGGCTGGTGACCAAGCTTGAACCGGAAGCCGGTTTAAACTGCTTCTCCTTTGAAAAAAACAATGATCTTGTTTTGGGCACCGTGTTGCCTTGTAATAGGCTAGCTGATACTCTTGATCTTAATATGCCTTCGTGCATAACCACTGCAACTTGTGCTTCCTTTGGGTGATGAACTTTCCAAAGTATTTTCTGCAACATAAAAAATCTTAAAGTGCCACCGCGGTTGTACCATCAGACGGAGTATGATGTCTGCATATATAAAATCAAAATATCTGAAACTTAAGCATATGATCAATTCTTTGAGATACATAATACCTGCTATCGTTGGGCATGAAGTTGGCTTATCCAATCTTGAAGCAGAGGTTTCATTAACCCACATTGTTGGAGGAGATAGCAGCTCCTGTATATATATAATGCCGATTTGCTATGTAAATTGTGTCGGGTTATAATAAAACACCGTGTTACTCCATAATAGGATGTTAACAAAAAAATCAAACCGGGAAAATAGTCTCTGGATCAAAAATGGACCGTGTTCTGTCAATTGATAGTTTGAACCGGTTTAAAACTTTTGTCGGTTTGGAAAACACAACAAAAATAAAGAAATATCTATCAAAGAAGGTTGTAAAGCAAAGGCAAAAAAGAGGCTTATTTGAGCCGATCAGATGGCGTTACCATGGTTGGACACGACCAAGATCCCGATAGGTGTAGCTATGGTTCAAGTCAACCAGGTCCCCAAATGAAACCGTGGCATTTATGCCGATCAAGAGGAGTCGCAATGGTTCGGGTTCGACCAAGCCCCCAAGTGATTATGTGGCCTTAGGCCGATCAAGAGGCGTGACTGGTTCAGACGTGACCAAGTCCCCAAGTGATCTGGTGGCTCTCGCCTATCAAGAGGTGTTGCATTGGTTCGGACATGACCAAGCCCCCAAGTGATATAACAGGATGCTTTGAAAAGCTAACTCAAGGGGTAAACCGGAGGCCGCTTTAGAACAACTCGGTGTAACCACACATGATGTAAAAGAACAGATACCCCGCTTTAGATGAGGTTCCGGTTTATTATATTTAATCATAATATATAGATCGTCGTAATATGTACATAAGTAGAGCCAATGGCTCAAGTATAGTAAGGCCAGAGATGAGCTATATTCCACGGCCTGTTGGTCTCCTCCTCTGATGTATGTGAGTCTTTATGCTCTCGAATATCGATCAGATAGTATGACCCGTTGTGCAGATTCTTGCTGACCACGAAAGGTCCCTCCCAAGGTGGGGATAGCTTATGCATATCAGTCTGGTCTTGGATGAGCCGAAGCACCAAATCTCCTTCCTGAAAGGCTCTAGTTTTGACTCGGCGACTGTGATAACGACAAAGATCCTGTTGGTAAATCGCCGAGCGGGCGGCTGCTATGTCACGTTCTTCATCCAACAGGTCCAAAGCGTCTTGCCGTGCTGTCTCGTTGTCCGCTTCAACATAAGCCGCCACACGAGGTGAGTCATGACGGATATCACTTGGGAGAACCGCCTCCGCTCCGTAGACCATGAAGAATGGCGTATATCCTGTTGATCTGTTGGGTGTAGTATTGATGCTCCATAACACAGATGGTAACTCTTCTACCCAACAACCCGACGTTCTCTACAAAGGAACCATAAGCCGGGGCTTGATGCCTCTCAAGATCTCTTGATTAGCCCTTTCTGCTTGACCATTAGACTATGGGTGTGCCACTGATGAAACGTCAAGACGGATGTGCTCCCGTTCGCAGAACTCCTTCATGGTACCCTTGGACAAATTGGTACCATTATCTGTGATGATACTGTGTGGAAAGGCAAACCGGAAAATCACTTTTTTGATGAACTGAACCGCCGTGGCCGCATCACACTTGCTAACAGGTTCTGCCTCCACCCACTTTGTAAACTTGTCAACCGCCACCGGGAGGTGGGTCTTCTTATCCTTGGACCTTTTGAAAGGCCCAACCATATCCAGCCCCCAAGTCGCAAACGGCCAAGTAATTGGAATGATTCTCAATTCTTGAGCCGGCACATGAGCACGTCTTGAAAACTTTTGGCAACCGTCACATCGTCTGACTAGATCCTCCCATCAACATGAGCAGTTAACCAATAGAAGCCATGGCGAAATGCTTTAGCCACCCAAGATTTTGAACCGGCGTGGTGACCACAATCTCCTTCGTGGATTTCACGCAGAATTTCACAGCCTTCTTCAGGAGACACACAGCGTTGAAACGCCCCTGACACACTGCAATGATGCAACTCGCCATTGACAATAGTCATGGACTTGGATCGCCGGACTATCTGTCGGGCTAGAGTCTCATCCTCTGGTAACTCGCCTCGGTTCTTGTACGCAAGGTAAGGAAGCGTCCAATCTGGAGTAACATGAAGAGCTGCCACCAATTGAGCTTCCGGATCAGGAATAGCCAAATCCGCTTCACCAGGGAGCTTGACCGACGGGTTGTGCAGCACATCGAGGAAAACATTAGGCGGGACCGGTTTGTGCTGAGAACCCAACCGGCTTAAAGCGTCCGCCGCTTCATTCTTCCATCGGTCCACGTGGTCGACCTGATAGCCTTTAAAGTGACCTGCAACAATATCCACCTCATGATGATATGCTACCATGAGTGGGTCCTTGGAATCCCAAGTGCCAGATACTTGCTGAGCCACGAGGTCCGAATCACCGAAGCACTTAACTCGACTTAGATTCATTTCCTTAGCCATCCGGAGACCATGGAGCAAGGCTTCATACTCAGCTGCATTGTTAGTACAAGGGAACATTAAGCGGAGAACGTAACAAAACTTATCACCTCGTGGGGAAGTTAATACGACTCCAGCCCCCGAGCCTTCCAATTGCCTGGATCCGTCAAAATGGATGGTCCAATATGTGTGATCCGGCCTTTCTTCAGGTGCTTGCAGTTCCGTCCAATCATTGATGAAATCAACAAGTGCTTGAGACTTAACCGCCGCCCGGCCCAAGTTCTATAGCCCACTTGGCAATCCGGCCCGTCGCTTCCCGGTTCTGGATGATATCCCCCAAGGGAGCAGAACTGACCATCGTAATGGGGTGCCCTTGGAAGTATTGCTTAAGCTTCCGGCTTGCCATAAAAACTCCATACACCAGTTTCTGCCAATGCGGATACCTTTGCTTGGACTCAATGAGTACCTCGCTGATATAATAAACCGGACGTTGAACCGGATGCTCCCTGCCTGCCTCTTTTCGCTCCACCACAATGGCCACACTGATCACACGAGCATTAGCAGCAACATATAGTAGCAACGGCTCCTTGTCCATGGGAGCGGCGATCATAGGCGGATTGGCCAATTGCCGCTTTAAGTCCTCAAATGCTTCGTCTGCAGCAGAACTCCAGACGAATTGATCCGTCTTCCTCAACATCTGATACAAAGGGATTGCCTTCTCACCAAGGCGGCTGATAAACCGGCTTAACGCGGAAATCCGGCCTGCCAGGCGTTGAACATCGTTGATACACTTCGGTTTAGCCAGGGAGGTGATGGCTGTGATCTTCTCTGGATTAGCCTCGATTCCCCTGTTGGACACCAGAAAACCCAATAACTTGCCTGCCGGTACATCAAAGACGCACTTGGCCGGATTAAGCATCATCTTGTACGTCCTCAGGTTATCAAAGGTTTCTTTCAAGTCGTCAACCAGAGTCTCCTTCTCTCTTGACTTAACCACAATATCATCCACGTAAGTGTGTACATTACGGCCAATCTTCTTGTGAAGACAATTTTGTACACACCGTTGATAAGTTGCCTGGGCACTCTTGAGCCCAAAGGGCATCGACACATAGCAGAAGGCCCCAAAGGGAGTTATGAATGCCGTCTTCTCCTGGTCCTTAACTGCCATTTTGATCTGATGATAGCCAGAATATGCATCCAAAAAACTCAAACGCTCACAACCCGCCGTAGCATCAATAATCTAATCAATACGGGGGAGGGCCAAAGGATCTGCTGGAAAAGCCTTATTAAGATCTGTGTAATCCACACACATGCGCCAGGTGCCATTTTTCTTAAGGACCAGCACCGGATTGGCAAGCCACTCAGGGTGGAAAACTTCAATAATAAAGCCAGCTGCTAAGAGCCTGGCTACCTCTTCTCCAATCGCCTTGCGCCTTTCTTCGTTAAACCGGCGGAGGAACTGTTTCACCGGTTTGTATTTAGGATCCACATTAAGGGTGTGCTCGGCGAGTTGCCTCGGTACACCTGGCATGTCAGAGGGCTTCCATGCAAAGATGTCCCGATTCTCACGGATGAACTCGATGAGCGCGCTTTCCTATTTCAGATCCAAGTTGGCACTGATGCTGAACTGCTTGGACGAATCGCCAGGCACGAAGTCAACAAGTTTTGTCTCCGCTGCCGATTTGAATTTCAGGGCCGGATCATGCTCCGTAGTTGGCTTTTTCAATGGAGTCATGTCTGCCGGATCAACATTGTCCTTATAAAATTTCAGTTCCTCGGTGGCACAAACCGACTCTGCGTAGGCTGCATCTCCTTCCTCGCATTCCAAAGCGACTTTACGGCTTCCGTGAACCGTTATCGTACCCTTGTGACCCAGCATTTTGAGCAGCAAATACACATAACAGGGCCGTGCCATAAACTTGGCATAGGCCGGTCTTCCAAACAGGGCGTGATCTGGACTTTGGATTTTCACCACTTCAAACGTCAATGTTTCCGACCTGGAATCATGATCATCTCCAAAGGCCACTTCCAGAGCTATCTTACCAATAGGATATGCTGACTTGCCAGGTACCACACCATGGAACACCGTATTAGATGGTTTGAGATTTTTATCTGTTAGTCCCATACGACGGAAGGTCTCATAGTACAAGATATTAATGCTGCTCCCTCCATCCATGAGCACCTTGGTGAACTTGTAACCTCCCACCTGGGGCGCCACCACCAGAGCCAACTGACCTGGATTATCAACCTGGGGAGGGTGATCCTCTCTACTCCATATGATGGGCTGTTCAGACCAGCGTAGATAACGGGGCACGGCCGGTTCAACAGAGTTGACTGCCCGCCTCTGAACCTTCCGGTCTTGCTTGTCCAAGCTAGTGGTGAAGACATGGTACTGCCCACTATTCAACTGCTTTGGGTTGCTCTAGTAACCGCCTGTTGCTGCTGCTGGTTGCAACCGCCCTGGTTGTTCTGATTATTTTGATTGTTATGTTCGCCCGGGTTACCATTAAATCCTGAACCGAAATTTCCTTCACCGTAACCCGGCCCAGATCCTGAGCCACCGCCGGAGTCATGATCATACCGGAAAGCATTAGAATTCTTGAACTCCTTTATAATGAAGCAATCCTTCCAAAGGTGGTTCGCTGGCACCTCCTTCGTCCCATGTCTTGGACAGGGCTGACTCAGTAGATAATTTAGGCGGTCCGGGTTAGGGTTGGGTGCCCCACTGCGATTTGGCGGTTTACCCTTGCGTCGCTGGCCCTTGTCCTGCGCATTGGTATTAGCCACAAAGTCCATGTTACCATCCGCTTTACGCTTGCCTCCGCCACCATTGCCTGCCAAGTGATGTTGCTGACCTTTGGAGTTGCTGTTCCTCTTTCCCTTCCCTGCCTTGTCATCATCAGATTCGGGATCCTTGGTATTATCAGAATCAGCATACTTTACCAAAGCAGCCATGAGGGTCCCCATGTCAGTGCAATGGCGCTTCATCCGTCCCAACTTCAGCTTTAGGGGCCCAAACCGGCAATTGCCTTCTAGGGTTAAGACCGCGGTGTCAGCGTTGATGCGGTCTGATGAATGTAAAACTTGTGAGACCCGGCGCACCCAATGAGTCGTCGATTCTCCTTTCTCCTGGACACAGGCAGCTAAGTCCACTATCGACATAGGCTGCTTACATGTATCCTTGAAATTACTGATAAACCGGGCTCGTAATTGGGCCCATGAACTGATAGAATTGGCCGGTAAGCTTTTTAACCAAGTGCGGGCCGTTCCTTCAAGCATCATGGTGAAGTACTTCGCACATGCCACATCATCCACATCAAGCATCTCCATGGCCAGCTCATAGCTCTCCACCCATGTCTCTGGGGGTTGATCAGCCATGTAATTTGGTACCTTGCGTGGGCCGTTGAAATCCTTGGGCAGGCGCACATTGCGTAAAGCAGGGACAAGGCAAGGTACCCCCAAAGAGCTAGAAGTAACACCGGGTTCGACCGAAATAGTTGGACGAACCGGCGTAAGCTGCCGAGCCTGATACTGTGCGGCTAACTCAGCCTCCCTGCGCACTCGGGCCCGGTCCACCACTTCCTGAGCGTTATCAGCACCACCCGCCGGGTTATTGCCGCGGGGTGCTCCACGTCGTTCATTACTTGACACTGCCGGTTCATCCATATGCCTGCTATAGCTCCGGCTTGGACGAGGGGTCGAGTGGATCCGGTCGCGGCTGTATGAGTATGCTTCCTGTTGGACCAAAGCTGTCCTAAGAAGCTCCTTGACCCGTCGCGTCTCTACCGCTTGCGGCGAGTCACCTTCAATTGGAATGGCCTCCATCCGTGCAGCAGCGGCAACGAGATTGTCCATTGGGTTGGAGTAGTGACCCGGAGGTATTGAAACAGCCTGAGGTATAATAGTGTTTTGACGAAGCGGATTCATCAGACGGGGCTGAACCAGCGTGCCAGTCCCAGGAGCTTCCGCCCGGTTTACCTCCAGCGGATTACTGGTTCCTGCTCCTGGGGTGTTGAAAAGGTCTCTGGCCTTGAAAACCGAAGGCAAACGGGATCGGTGCTTCCTCCTCATGACTTCATGCGACGCGTTCTGATCCAACATGAGCCTGTAGGCTTGGGCGTCTAAAGCGGCCCGCTCTGCGGTCATCATGGCATTCTCAGCTGCCAGGTCCGCCTTGGCCTGGGTGATCTGTTCCCTCACCTTTGCAATCTCCGCGTTGTGGACGTCCTGATCCGCTGGGTTAGCTTCTGCCATAAGCACAGCCAATGCATCAAATAGATCTGATAGAACTTGAGCCGGCGGGCGTACAAAGCCTCCTGCCCCGGCAGCCGTTGCCACTACTGAACCGGAGGTCATTGGCGCAGCGGCCGAGGAATGAAGCGCTGCTTGTGTGCCGGCCATGAATATTCCAACTCGGTTGGGTAGATCAGAGGGGTCCGGAATACTGTCGCCATCCGAACAGCCCCCAATCCGGCCATCTTGTAGCTGATATATAGATTCGGTTTCTCCGGTTGATGACTCACCACCGGAATAAACGACGGTCTCGCCGCGAGATTCTGATCCATCCTCATAACTTCCTCCATGGATGACTCCCACGAAGGCATGCTTCACGACCGGTTTAACCCGGGCGGATCGCGCACGCTGAGCCGTTTCGACGAGGTCGGTGCAGATGTCCAGCTCAGGGCCCGGTTCACCGATCTTGCCGATGAAAACGTGTATGCCACCAAAGGGGACCCGATACCCGTACTCCACTGAGCCGGCCTCGGGGCCCCAGCCTGCATCGTCGATGTAGAGCTTGCCGCGACGACTCTTAGTCATCCGGCCCACAGCGTAGCCCTTGAGTCCTTTAAAGCAGCCCTCCAAGAACTTGAAACCATCGTGCGATAGCCCCACGGTGGGCACCAACTGTCGTGGTTTTGTCACGGCAGATGTCCTAGAGAAAGGACTTAGTCATGGAGCCATCGCGGCGGGTTAGCTTGAAGGGGTTAAAGCGGACACAGGGACGCAAGAGAGTTATACTAGTTCGGCCCCTTCGATGAAGGTAAAAGCCTACGTCTTGTTGTGATGGAATTGATGGGGTTTCGATGACTAGGGAGCAAACAAGCTTCGCCTAAGTCTCGAGTTGTTGTATGTTCTTGAACCACCGCCGGGTCGTCCCCTTATATACGCGGGTGATGCTCGTCGGTTCACAGAGTCCCAATACCGGCTCATAGACGTGTCCGGTTTGGTCTCTACTTATTCCTAACTTATAATACAAGTTAAATACCAACGCCGGTTTACGGCTACAGGCCTTGAACCGACTATGGGCCTTGAGCTCTCATCTGCCTTCTTGGGCTTTAACATAATTAACTACTAATGAAGTTAACCCGGCCCAGATAGGCCGGTTTACGCCCAGTAGTAATATCCCCAACACCAACCCCGGCAGATAGTAACCCAGTTCCAGTTGACACAGCACCGTCTCCACCACAGAGCACCCAAACACGAGCAGTTAGTAAGGGAACTGAAGTGCCCAAAGCACGAGGACCACCACTCCGAATCCCAACTCAACGCTTAAAGGAGAAGAAGATTTGTTCTTAGGTCAGGTTCTGTAGCTATGGTTCATACTCCTTTGCTCTTGCATGACTGTATTTACTCATACCAACTATTTTCAAATTTGAAGGATGGAATTGAAACTCCAATGGCGCAACAGGTATGTTTTAAACCAGATTCTTTAACTGGTTTGCTGTTGTAACCTGCTCTATGTTGATTTTAGTTTCAATTGAATAAACAGTTATGTTCTCATGTCATGCACGTTACAAGTGTTGTTATTGCTCTATAGTTACCCACACTTATATTCTGTCTATTCTGCTTTGTCTTGAACAAATATTATTTGAACTGTGTCTCTATCTTGATTTGGCAACAAAAACTAGAATGATATAGACCATAAAGTGACCATGGTACATAGATATATGTTTGTTTCATGCTGTTATCCTGTCCACTTTACTACTGAACTCATTTACCAAAATGAGTTTCATATACAACATGGTAAACATGTGATGTGTCTGCTTGTTTCTCTTTTAGAATGCGGACAAAATATTGGACAACAGTACCGCGTTATCCAATGGTAAAGGAAGTAATGCAGATACGGTTCAAGATAGTGAGACATCCCTGTTGGTCTCCAAGGAAGCTGATAAAAACTATCTTGACGACAGTGAGGGAACCCAAAAGTCCTGTCTTGATGTAGGGTTCGAGTTACTGGCCACTACTGCTGGCACAAGCTCTTCGAACTCACTGCCTGAATCAGTTCGTCTTCTTGAGTCTCAACTTCAAGTTGAAACACATCGATCAGATGTGCTGCGACAGGAAACTGAAGGACTGAGGAAGTCCCTGCAGAATTCAGATGCATATTTTCTGGTGCAACAGCAAGCGCTGGAGGATTTAAGCGCCAAACAAGAGAAAGTTAATAAGCTTGCTAAGCATCTTGCCAGCATTATGGGTACCTAGGATATTGTTTCTTCAGATCTTCTGAAGTGGTTTCAGTTCTGGATTTGTTTTGCTGCGGCGTTTATTTGGGCTGGTCGCCAACTTTGACAACCAGTGTATATGATATGCTGCTTTGTTCCCTATATTTGCACTGGTGACGAACTTTGATGCCCAGTGGATGTAATATGTGTAATAGCTGTGATAGCCTAGCGTTAGTTGCTTGCTTATTTATTTCCTTGTTGTCTTGTTTATTTGTTTGCAGTCATTGTAGTTCTTTTTTCGCGGTTAGCTAGTGGCTGCAATAACCTATTTTTTAAAACTAGGCCACAATAACCATGGGCTAATATTTACTGTAGTGACACTGGGCCTCCTACTGGCCGTAGAAACAGTGGGCCTTCTATGGGCCATAGAAACAATGGGCCTTCTATGGGTTGTATTATCAATGGGCATTCTATGGGTTGTATTATCAATGGGCCTTATACGGGCCGTATAATCGATTGCCCAAACATGGGCCAAACAGACCGCATTATGGCCGTAAACGGGCTAGAGTTGGAACCGTCCATTCATGGGCTGACCATAACGGGCCATCGTTAATAGGCCGTATTTGATGACGCTATAAAATCAGCCCAACGTATTAACGGACCATAAACGGGCCGACTGTAACCATGGGCTGAATTTGCCCCACAAGCAGAAAATGACAGTAACGGGCCGTAGGTAAATGAATGCTGGAAATGAGCCCAAGAATAAATGGGCTCTGAGAAGGCCGAAAGATAACATGGGCTGGAAACGGCCCAATGGAATAACGGGCCGTTAATGGGTATAAAGTGATACACTATTCATTACGGGCCATTTTCACCATGGGCCGTTAATGGGTGTAAAGTGATACACTGTTCATTACGGGCCAGTTTCACCACGGGCCGTTAGTAGGCCAAGAGTTACATAGGGCCTCATATGGGCCGAAAGACGTCATGGGCCATACATGGGCCAGAAGTGAAAACGGGCTGGAATCATATTGGATGGCCCAGATGATGCTACTGGGCCTAATTCGGATAAGGTGTAACGGGCCTTGGGTTAGCGGGCTGTAAATGGGCTATATTCGAACAGACCGTTAACAGGCTTTCCATGGGCCGGCCCACCAGCTTTTGACCAAGTCAAACGGGCCGGCCTTTTCACAGGAATGGGCCTTTGTTGGGCCGTGCCACGTGTCGACGTATCATAGACGCCTTCCGTCCAATGAGTGGTTGACATCTGTCCCAACGATGAGCCGACACGTGTTTCCTCCAGCCAATGATGATTTTACACATGGAAAATCCCCATTGATCGGGGCTGTTAACGGGTTACCGGATCCAAAACCTGACCCGATAGCTTAACAGCGTTCCGTTATGGTGGATGCCACGTGTCGGTCACCCTTGACGAAAGCACTTCTGTGACGTGCGATTTATCGTCATGGAAGTGGACACTTCTGTGATGATAATTTTGGTAATGTCATCGAACACTTCTACGACAGCACAGGTATGACTATCTTGATTCTGTCATAAATTTTTCATGGATGTATATGCATGACAAAAAAAGCGACCCACTGTGACAAACACGTCTCATCACGGAAGTGTATTTTTTTATAGTGTCATCATTATCTTCTTTCTCTGCTTGTTCATCTCTATGATCATTGTCAACATCAAGGTCAACATTATTATCAACTGTGAGGCCTTGATCCCGTGACTGATTATTAGAGGACACATGTGGTTCTTTTGCAACAAACTTATCCATGGCTCTTTTCTGTAATCGACCTAACTTCTCAGTTTTCTGTTTTTTTTCAAACGCTTTTGGTAACTGGATTCATGTTCTTTATCCTGAGAAGACATGACTTGGATCTTGAAACATGTATAGAAAATATGTAAAATAACATAATTAACAACAAGCTATTGGCATAAATTAAAATTGCTAGATGGAATGCGATCTGCGGAACTCACGGATCGATGGCCGACAGCTGGTAGAAGCGTCACATGCTGAAATAGATGGGGATGGGCCAATGGAGGATCGACGAGCTTCAAGCGTCGTATTGGAAAAAGAGGAGACAAGACGAACAGACAAGAGATGAGGGCATGAGGCGGCGTTGAAGAGGACTCGTCCACTCGACCTAGTGTCCTCGATGGCTCGATGCCTTGATTGCTTGACGCCTAGGCTCCATGGGAGACTCTATGCAGCCTAGACGGCTAGACGCGCTAGTGCTAGCGGGCCGGCTTATGGGCCCATGCTGGATATAGAGTAGCAGCCTGCTGGCTGCTGCTTGCTATGGGCTGCCTTGTGCTAGGAATTTCAGGGCCCCTGGAAATTGGGGGCCTGTTCCGTCGCACGGGCTGCACGCCCATGGGCCCAAGCCTGGAAGAAATAAAGTATATATCCATGTGTGTTCAGAGAAATCATCTATAAAGATAATACACTAGTGATGACCTCCTTCCAAGGCAAAGGGAGATGGACCCCAGACATCAGACTGAACAAGGTCGAAAGGACGCTTGCTCATGCTCCTGCTCGCCGATGGTGGTGCCCGAGTGTGTGGTGATGCGGCCGCCTAACAAGGGAAGACACGATGTGGGATCGAGGCAACACACATAGTAACCCACAACCAGGCAACGGATGCCCAGCCGGACTGGTAGGGAGCCGAGGTGTATACAAAGGTGGACTTTGAGCTTCATAGGAGTCTTAATAGTGTGCTCATCAGTAAGGGCACGACAACCCTGGATATACTTCTCTTGGGAAAAAAAAAAGCCATTAAAGGTAGAAGAAACCTCAATCTCAAGAAAGTAGCGAAGAGGACCAAGATCAGGCATAAGAAACTCACTATGACGAGCCTTCACAAAGGTAATATATTTAGAATCATTGTCGATGATGATCGGCATATAGAAGAAGAGTTTGCCCATGAGTTGAAATGTAGAAAAAAGTGCACGATCATGAGCACTTGCCGAAAAACCAGCCGCAATCACTATTGAGATAAAACTCTCAGACCAGAAACGAGGGGTTTGCTTAAGGCCATATAGAGAGCGACAAAGACGACAAACCATGTTATCAGGAAGAGGAGCCACAACGAAAAGTGTGCGAAGAGTGGTAATGTGGGCCATAGGGGCAAATGTCTCATCGTAGTCATGACCATGTTCCCACCACTAAACGAGCTTTGTAATGCTCAAGAGAACCATCAGTCTTAACCTTGTAGACCCACATATAAGTGATGAGACGAGCACGAGGAGGAAGGGAAATGAGATCCCACGCGCCAATGCGCGAAAGAGCATCAATCTCCGATGCCATCACATGCTTCCATTCAGGATGAGCAACAACGTCATGATAAGTCGTCTTGAGAAGAGCGGTGCTAGAATAACCATAGCAGTTAGTACGCGGAAGCGGGCAAGCTCGGAAACCATAAGTAGGCTAAGCTGGAGGTGGTGCATTGCCAACAGAAGAAGATAGTAGTCGAGGGAGGTGGCTCATCAAAAGAATTCACAACACGCGGATGACCAGTGTAGTAAAGAAGATGATGAGGGGGAATCAATGGGTTAGCCTCAGGTGATGAGCGAGGTGGGGAAGCCGCAAGTTACGAAGGTCTGGGGTCTACAATAGTAGTCTGGGAAGACAAGGTGGGATGGGTGGACGAGGGCAATACTTGAGTGATAGGTGTATTTGAAAAAGTGAGGAAATAAATATCCTCTATGGGGGAGGTCAGAGGAGAGGATGGACGGGGATATAAAGGACGAGACTCATCAAAAGTCACATCCCGAGAAATGTGCATCCGACGATTGACAGGATGCCAACGCAGATAGCCCTTGCATCATTGTAACCTAAGAAGACACACTCAACAGACTGAGTAGTTAGTTTGGTTCATTCATGGGGGGCAAGAAGAATGTAGCAAATGCAACCAGAAAAATGAAGTGTTGAGTAGTCAAGAGAACAACCAAAAAGATGCTCGAGAGGAATGCCAGTCTGTAGAGCAGAGGAAGGATTAATGTTGATGAGATAGGTAGAAGTACAATCTACCTCAACCCAAAATTGAGGTGGAAAAGAGGCGACAATCATCAATGCACGAACCGCCTCAAGGTGACGCTGCTTGCGCTCAGCAACACCCTTCTGAGCATGAGCACCAGGACAAGAGAATTGAGGAAGTGTGCCTTGCTCAACAAGGAATCCACCCAGCAAATGAGAGATGTGCCTAAGGATCCCGAAGCCGCTGAGTTCCACATGAAGCACAACTTGCTCCAGGCCACCATGCATTGCCCATCGCTGACTATGTTGGTCCCGCTCTAAAGGAAAACACGAATGTACTTCTCGACCGCTGCAACTGAACACATAGGCAGTTGCATGGCGATGGCTTGATAAACTGGGATGGAGAGAAGTACTAATTTGACAAGCATGAGCCAGCCTCCCATGTTTAGTAGATTCTCAATCCAAGTGGGGATGCAGTTGAGAACTTTGTCTAGAAGATGCTACATGTGGACCGTGCGAATCTTGCACAAAGGGAGGCTAAGGTAGGTGCACGGGAGCGCTGGGAAAGCACATGCGAAGCTTAGCTTAATCACTCAGATCTCGGCGATGCTGCAACGGATTGGTGCAAAGGAACACTTGTCGAAGTTGGTGCATAAGCTCGACGTGCCACCAAGATCAGTTTGCCGCACGTCGAAGACAGGACGATGACCATGTCGGCATTGTACACTAACATGAGGTGCTTGACGCCATACCAACATGATGGGTCTAACATGAAAACGCTCTTCGCATGCACAAACAAGGCGTTGAGCACCTCCAGCACAAAGAAGAAACAACAAAGACAAAAGGGGGTCACCTTGCCACAGGCCATGATGGTGAAGAATATGCCTCCCGGGCACCCTATTGAGAGTGTCTACGGTAGAATCATCCACACCAACTCGTTGAATTAGCTGCCAGTGCCGGTTTGCCGTGAGACCATAGGAGGAAGGGCCATGAGACTGAATCGAATGCCTTCACAATGTCAACCTTGAGCATGAGGGTTGTGATGTGTCTAATGTGCAAGCCTTTAGTGGTGAGCATGAAGGAGCTTTGGTTTTCCTTGATCAGTTCTGGGAGCCGAGGCATGACGTGGAGAGCAAGCGGCTTGAAGAAAAGCCTACCAAAGGTATGCAGCAAACAGATCAGGTGGAAGTGCGCGACCTGGTTTGAGTTTTTCTTCTCTGGCACCAAGACAATGTTAGGCTCGATGAGGCAACCCGGTATAAGCAAATAGAACTGGTGGATGACTATGGCAAGCTCATCTTTGAAGATCTCCAAAGCGAGTTAGTAAAACAACTCTTACGAGGGATGGCACAACCCATGGTGGATGAGTAGTCTGCCAATGTTTACTCCTTATCCTCATGGGCTAAGGCGACAATACTGTAACGGGCAATGGCAACCATGTGATTTTTGCAATGGAAGTGGCACGCATGGATGTAGAAGTAGCACGTGTTTGCGTCTCCCTCGGCTAGCTAGTGGAAGCGGAGGGCTGGTTGGGGATAGATGCACTTGAGGGAGGCCAAACCAAGCAACTTAAGCTTCAACTCTTTGCGCAGATTAAACTCCTTTTGGGACAGTTGTCGGGACTCCTGCACCGCGTTGAGATGAAAAATGATTTCCTTAGACATGAGTTGCTGTAGCTTGATGCTGCCAATATGCCGGTCGCTCCACAGCTGCAATGTGTTGTCCATATGCTTCGGCAGGACACCCAAACGCTAGAGTTGGCAAAGGTGCGACGACACATGCTAGGCATCAGCAACCACCTGGCGGAAGCCATCAAAATCCGTCCAGATATCCTTGAAGTGGGATTGGTGAAAATCGTGGTGCACAGGCTAAATCTAATGCCACAGAGTATCCGCGTGGAAAAGCAACTAGGATGTCATTACCCCCAATTCGTTGAACAGAACAAGCGGTCTGGCTGCACCAACGTTGGTGACCGTCGCTTGTTGCTCGAATTGTAGTGCCACCTGCTGAGGTTGATCTCGCAAAGCCCAAGGTCATCAAGGAAACGGTGAAATCTGCCCATCTATCTTCTTTCTAGGTTAGCATCATTCTTACCCCCCCCCACCTGCTAGATCAAGTTGGAGTCACCGATAACGACCCAAGGACTAAGTTGCGAGGAGCGCAACTCAGCTTTTAGAGGAAAGCAAAGCAATTTGCATCAGCTAAAGGACCACATACGGTTGACAATCACCAAGGGGGTGCCTAAGGAGAACACAGAGGGCAAAGGTTCGAGTCAGTGCAGCATTAAGGCCTCACACGTTTCAAGAAGACCATGCCGAACTAAGGAATAGAGACGAGAGTAACACAAGTAACCAAGGCGATGATCCCACTGCTGAAAAGAGCTGGTAGATAAGGCAACAGAGGTGGAGAGACTGGTGGTGGTGGCAACGGAGGGAAAGTGAAGCCGGTCAAGCTCCCAGAGGCCCTGGGAGTTATGACATCGGGGGCCAGCATGTGGAGAATGTCAAGAGAGGTCAGGGTAGGGCCGAATTTGACATGCGAGGAGTCCATTAAGAGAGACCTGAAGGATTGGAGTATCACCAAATAACAAGCTATGGACAAGGGTGCGTGGAAGCTTGCTATCCATGTGCCAGAGCCATGAGTTGGTTGCGAGATCTTGTGGGTTTCACCTCTAGCCTACCCCTACTTGTTTCAGACTAAAGGCTTTGTTGTTGTTGTAGCGAGGAAAGAAATTTTGGTCATGGGTATTGCGAGCTAGCCTCCCCACAGTTTCTGGGAAGCGCGGGCTCCACTACCAGTAGCATCAAGGTCAGACGCGAGGGTTGATCGGTTTCGGCCGCGAGCGGGCGGTTTTGCATTGGGTGTCCTCGTCGGTGCTTGGCTTCAGCCGCGGAGTAATCGGGGCCTCGGCTTTGCCGTGACACATTACAGCGTCCCTACTGTTGTGCTTCTGCTCTCGGTTGATTCAGGGGTGGGCATCAGCGTGTGAAATCGACTGCAGAGGATTCGAGCCCTGGGGCATCGCCTCTTCCTGCCAGTGGAAGTCCTGCGTCCCCTTGAGGCTGGTACGTATTCTGGCAAGGACAGAGTTTTTCTCGGCCCTTTTTCATTGCATGTGCATTCTTTAGAATCACGTATATTCTTCAGTAATGCTCCCAAATCTCTGCTCACTCCAGAAGTCCAGCTACAGTGCATCACGTAATTTTCTTGTTTAGTTGCCATTAGCCAACTTCATAGAATTCAACTTGGATTTATTTGAACGACAATGTCTCGAGCTTTTGGGGAGCAACAGTAATTACAAGCTTAGCTAGTGCCATACCAACACTTTGCCATTGTGAGGATTTGCGTCCCACCTCTACCCCAATGTCACAAGTAAAATTATTGTGATTATCCATCTGATGACAAGAGTAATTTAACTTTTGTTCTGTGTTTCATGTTGTCTGGAGCAATGCTTGGCTCCTAGCAGTTTCCAGATGGATTTATTTCCATTGCAATGAGAACGACTGTTAATATTTTCTGAATTTTTGGTCGACTCAACCCACAAACCAAGAGGACTTACCCCTCTTCTCCCTGATCTCCTTGATAGTCCAGCAATCAGCAAGTTGAAAAGAGTTAAATCAAGGTTCCATGATAATTTGTTTGAATCTCCCTGTAAGTTAGGCTTTTCAGATATTCCATTTCAAACTAAAGGTGCATTCCTTTTACTTCCGGTAATATAATATATGTATTTTTAATTGTATAACCTTGTGTGCATAGGGTTTCTTTCACACGAGAGGTAAAGATGTTCCTTGTACAATATTTAGGTTTTGCAGAAAAATATTGTTTTAATTGGTTGTTGTTTGCCTGTCAGTCACACAAGCCTTTATTTATATTAGGCCTTAGATGTTACTCCCTCTGTAAAGAAATATAAGAGTGAGTACTGAGTACTAACTTTTATCCCTTTGTAATAGAAGAGCATAATTTCCACTCCCTAGTTGTTGACCATATTTCTCTGTGCCACATTCTAGTTCCAAAAATGCATGTTGATGGTCCACCTTGTTGATTGCCTACTAATATTGTGAGATATTTGATTATGCTTGAGAATATTAGGAGCGAAGAGTGCCTCATTAAAAATCTTAGTTGGAGAGTGAAATTCGCGTTAGTAGTATGTACTGAAGTTTACGGCAGTCATAAGATGAAATTGTTCCTGTGAAACTGAGGACTGAAAGAGCTGATTCTGGTGCTCAACAGTATGATATTTTAGCCCCTGCATAAATTGTGGGAAATCCCATGTACATGGAAAATGAAGGACTCAAAGGTTAACATATTATTCTGGGATACCGCCTCCATTAATTAATTATGTATTAGAGAGGGAATTTATCTTTTGCGATAAACTGAGGAGGGGAGCAGTTATGTTTGTCCTTGCAATTGTGACATGTGTACTTCTACATCTGACGTACAACGTAACTATTTCAGGGCTTGACAGACCAGTTTTTATCCGGAACAAAGGCCTTTAGCGTGTGTTTGGATATGAAGAAACAAAGTAAGATATGGCTGTCATTCCTCCTAACTTGGCTAGTTACTAGTATCTCCTTGATCCTTTGATAAGGTGGTCTTGGCGAGTGTTTGGGCAATAGAGAACATAACTTGGCAATTTCTGTACATGTTTACTGTATCCATTATTCAGGACTAGGAGCTTAAATTCTGAATTTTATAGTTCAGGAGTAACTACCTCCTGATGTACGGGTGTAATTTAATAGTTTCATCGAATGTGAATCAGAATATATGTCGTTAACATAGTTGGGTATACATATCATGCCATCTTTCTTTTCTAAGGTGTTCAATGAGTTCAATGCAATGAAACAGATGAGCTGAACATATTCAAGGTTTCTAGCGGGAATCACTTCGTGTCCATTCTGGTGATAATGATTGTACTCCAGGTAAAAAAACAAATAGTATAGTTCTTCTGTTCCACATATGTATTAGTTTTGGTTGTTGTTAAATGTTGTTTCCTTTGTATATATGCAAGCTCTTATCATCGATTTCCTTGGAAAATTAACTTCAACAATCATGTTAAGCTGGCAGCTATGGTTGGTACTGATGGGAGCTTGTTTAGGTGTTGATGCTCCAAGAATTGTATTTGTGTGGTGGATGTAATTATGTTATGAGGTCAATTTGTAAGTTGTTATACTACAGTTATGGACCAAGCCATGAATCAGTACCAAAATTCAGCATTGGTGAGAAGAAACGTGAAATTATAAAAAAATTATGAGTGAAAAGGGAATTTTACTCCAATGTAACAGGGTTACAATCAAGAGGCACAACTTCTCAATGCAAGGACCTCTATGGATCCATACAGCGGTAGTAGGCTCTGTACTCTGTACAGCTGTAACTAGCCAACCGATCAGCAACCCTATTTTGTTCCCTTCTAAGCCTATGTATAACAAACTCCCTGACCTCCATGAGCTCTTTTATTTCTTCAGCAAGATGTCCATATGAGTGAGCATATTCCCTGACAAAATGGATAGAGATAAATACACTCATGGTCACTATAGTTGCGATGGAAGCACGATACGGTCACTGAACTTCGGAATACGCTTGATACGGTCATTGAATATGATGTGACGTGAAAATACGGCCATTGTAGCACGTACACGGTGGGTTTGACCAATTGTTGACCGCCACGTAGTTCGTCTTGATTCGGCCAATCTTGCATTGAGGTTTTTTGTAAAAGAGAAAAATTCCCCATCCTCAAATCCCTAACCTGCAGCTTCCCGTCAATTCCCTAATCTCACTCTGCTCCGCCTCCCTCCCATTGCTCTGCTCTGCCTCTCCTCGCTGCCATCGTCGAGGAGGGCAGTTCCTTGCCCTCTGGTGCTCATGTCTGCCGCTAGCTCCTCCTCCTCTGCTATTCGCCACCATGCACTGGCGCTGTCGTTGGCTCGCTGCCCGACCTGCAAGGAGAAGGTGCCCATGTATGTCTCCACAACAGAGAAGCACGATGGATGGGTCTTTTACAAGTGCTAGAAGCATGGGGTAAGTTATGTTGTTCAATTTACATTGTTGATGTGATTTGGCTTATGTTCTGGATCCAAAGATTGAAGATTTTTTCACCACATTCGTCTCTGGTTTGGGATAGGTCACTTGTGATTTCTGGCTGTGGGAGTTGGAGTATGTTGAGCACCTATTTGAGAAGTAGAATCTCATTGGCGAGGCGGCAGTGGATGCTATTGGTGCGGCAGAGGAACACAGGGAGGAACTTCTGAAAGCATAAGAACTGTTCTATATGAATGGATATGTCAGCAATGTTAAGAAGGTTTTGAACAAGAATGACCGTGCCAATCTGATGACCAGGCAGCAAGCTGTTGCACTGATGATGCTTGGGAGAGAGCTGGTGATGCTCATGAAGATGCTGGTTGGTGTTGTGGTGGTGCTAGGTCTTGCAGAGCTGGTGGTGATCATGCTGAAGAAGTGAAGATGATGATGTTCTGGTGTTGCTAGGTTGTGGTGTTGCAAGGTCTATGCTGTTAGTTATTTTGTGTCTTATAATGGTGGTGGTGAACTTGGTGTTAGTGTCTGTCCTGTCTTGTAATGGTTGTGGTGAATCCTAGTGAACCCTGATGCAATGGTGGTGCTTGAACTCTTTTGTTTCAGCATGATGCAATGGAAAGTAGTACTCGGCATGTTTCTGTCTGTTCTATGTATGATCACAGCATGATATTGTCAATTGATCGGTCCTTTTAAAGTGCCAATTTAAGTTAAGTGATAATGTAGATAATTGTCGATGTGTTGTTCTAATTGGCAAAGTTAAGTGGCAATGTTAAGTGCCAAAGTTAAGTGATAATCCTTTTAAAGAGCCAAAGGACTTGCATGTTTCTTTCTATAATAAGTACTACTAGTTTTCAATGCTAATGATCATCAACAGTTTCTTTGTACAATAAGCAGTACCAGTTTTGAATGTGAAGTGCCAATTTGTGATCAGCATAATACAAGAGAAAATGGCATTAAACTGTTCAATTGGAATAAATTTGGCATGAGAAGAAGACCAAACATGATCATCCACCAAAATAACTAAACATCATCATTCATGAAGAGTAGTAAACATCATCATCCACCAAAATGAGTACACAAGTACCATACATGCTCATTTGAACAGCTCCTACATGATCATAAACAGGCATATCTTTGAAACTACCTAAAGACATCAAACATTGATGATCTTGCTGATTTGTTGGGATAATCAGCTTCATTGGCAAGCTAGCTTGGCTTTCTTTGTACTAGGCCTCTTCTCCAGGTGTTTCTTAGCAGCAAGCTTCTTCTCCTCTTCTTTCTTAGCAGCAGCCAACTTCTTCTCTTCTTCTTTCCTAGCAGCAGCTTGTTTCTTCTGTTCTTCTTTTCTAGTAGCAGCTTGTTTCTTCTCTTCTTCTCTCTGTGCAGCAGCTTACTCTTCTCCTCTTCTTTCTTTCCAGCAGCTGCTTCCCTGTCTGCTATCTTTTGTGCTTCCTTCTTCTCAGCAGCAGCTCTTCTCTCAGCTTCTTGCTTTGCCTTTTTCTCTGCAGCTATAGTCTTCATTGTTTCTACAATAATTTGTCTGGTCTCGGCTTGAGCTTTCTTGTTTATCTCTGCTTCTTCTTTTCTTTTGGCACTCCTCTCCAGTGCAACCAATCTTCTTCTCTCAGCCAGTTCTGCTTTCTTCTGTGCTACCTCATGTTTCTTCCTTGCTATGTCTTGAGATTTTTTCAATTCTTCTTCCCTCCTAGAAGCAATGATGGCTTGCTTCCTCTCCTCTAGCTCCCTATCTGTCTGATTTTTCATTGCCTCCAGCTTCTGTGCCAACTCACCTGGCCTAATGGTGCTTGAGCTAGCTTGACTACCTTGACTAGCATTAGTCTGGTTAAGCATCTGTAACGACCCGAGGCCGATGCTCCAGACGCCTTCCACGTTTTTCGTTGTCGCCATATTTTTATTCGTTTGTTGCATTCATCATGTCGTCATTTGCATTGCATCGGCAATCTGTTACCGTCATGTTTTTAAAACTTGCATCCATTTCTAGTTCCTGCTTCTCTCCGTTGCCTTTGTTGTCCCTTTCAAGACCAACCGTTCTTTTGTTGTCCGACCATTTGAGCCTCTCTGAACAGTGCACAAATCCCCCTCGCGCGCATCCGAAAGCTGTCCAGAACATGAACCGGGCTGTCGTTACCGATGGGTTTGGATCATCCCCAAACATCTCTAAAGTATCCTCGGTTCTTTGTTAGACTATCCTAACCTATTTTACCCGAGCCGTCTGATTATGATCGGAGGGTCCATGTAACCCCTACCCTAATCCCTTGCTATATATACACGAGGTCCAACCCTAGAAATTAGGAGCCTTGTCCCATCCTCCCAGCCGCCGCCGCCGCTAGTCCTCTTCCACCTCGGGATCCCTCCCAATCCATCTCCACCCAACCAGATCGCTGCAGTCATCCACCTGCCCAAATCCCCTTGTAGCCAGCCTCCTCCCCTCAATCCACCCATCCAGCCACGTCTCCGTCCTCGCGCTCCTGGCTGTGGCCACCCAGGTGCCCGGAGCAGCCCCCGTCATCCTTTGCCTGCAGCCACCACCACCCTAACTCGTCGCCCGCCCGCATGCTCGAGGACGCCCGAGGTCGTGCCTCCTCTTCCCTCCTCTACTCGATCCCGGGTGGATCATGAGCACTAGCACCTCCCCGTCGCCTTGCGTGTCCACGCTGCCGACGGCAACAGCAGCAGCAGGTCATGCCATCGGCCTCGTCCCGCTCCTTTTCCTTCACTGACTCTCTTTCTTCCTCATTTTCTCTCTCTCTTTCTCACCTCTCTCTCTCCACGTGCTCAACCACCCCGCTGTCGGCCTGCTACCTCCCCGAACCGAGCTGGCCCGGATCCTGCCATCTCCGACGCCTCCTTGCCGAATTCCGTCGTCAAGTCCCTGTCCACGTCGCTCGCGCGTGCTCCGCGTCACGCCCTGCTTCGTCCTCGCCTCACGCTCTGCCTCTGCTTCATGCGTGCGTCGACCCCTGCGGTCCTTGCTTCGAGCCGGAGGTAGTGGTCAACCCCATCGTCGGGCTGCCAAGTCCCTCGCCTCGCACGCCAAGTTTGTCATTATCGCTCCCTGCATCGCCGTTGCCTACCTGCGACCTCCTCTGCTTTGACCCCGCCCCTGTTTTCTCCGAGGGGAACGAGCAGCGCTACTCGCGCTCGATCCGCTGGCATGCATTGACCGCGACCACACCCTGGGCCACTTCGGCGCTAAAGACCAGCACCGCCTCCTTCAGGCCCAGCATCGCCAGCTCCTTCGGCCTCACCTTGCGGCCCAGATCCGCACGCCCACTGCTTTGCTTCCTTCTCGGCATGTTGGCCCAACGTGAGCAGCTTCCCCCAGCCCAGTCTGCCTCAGATTCACCCCAGTTCCTATTTGTTTTTAGTTCTGCGAATTTAGCTATTTATCCAGAGACTGCCTATTTTACGGAAAAGTCCTTCTAGTACATGCATTTAATATCTCACAAACCGTGCTTCAGATTAAAAAGACTTAAACATGTAAAATGCTTAGAATTTTATCTAGTTTCATAATATCCCACTTTCATCCATGTTTAAAATGTTAAACTTGTTGTTTGATTAAATTTGCTCAAATGACATGCTAAAATGATTTATTTCATAACTAAATAATCGTAGCTCTGAATATGTAAATGGGGTAAAAAATGCATAGATTAACATGGTTCACTTTATTTTCCTGTTTAACAACAATAAAATTGTGTTTAGATCAGAACAGTCCCAAATTCAAAATATGCATATGGGGATTTTCCGGAATTTTTGTTTGTTATTTCCGGCCTCATTTAAATTGCCTAGATAGGTAGTTTTATTATGCTTCACCTCTTTCCATATTAATCAACATTTAATATTGTTGGGTACATAGACGAGAGAGAACTAAATGTTTGCATGTGGTGTTTCTTCAACATGCAACTCATTGCATATTGAGCTCCACTTAACTTGTAGTATTATTTGTTGCACTTTGCCTTGTGATGCCATGTTTCATTAAACCGGACATGCATCATACTTGTTTGTGCATCATGCCATGTTAATGCTTGGTTGTTTACCATGTTGTTTCCTTCTTTCCGGTCGTGCTTCTTCTCAAAGTTCCGGTTATGTTGCGATTGTGAGAATTCGTTCGACTACGCCCGTTCGTCTACTTCATAGATTCAGTCTTCTTCCTAGCGGGATTCACTACAAAAAAAGACACATTTGTGACATTTTGGGCCGAATGAAATTTTTTTCTGTCATACATATGACACTTCTATGACGATAATTGCGAGAAAACCCGGTATCATCGTAGATGTGGTGGGCTCCTACTTCTATGACAAAAAATCATGACAGAAAATAGGCTTTTTGTCCTGGGCGGGCCGGAGATGCAGCTGCATGACATTCTTTGGGCCGTCCATGACGGAAAAAACCGTGGTAGAAGCGAGGGGGAGGAAAATTTCGGGGAGTTCCCGGTTACGGTGGGAGGTCGGGGGCTGAGCGATGCATGTTTCTCTCGTACACGTACGCGCGTGTGTGTGAGGTGTTGGCTCTAACTGAACCCAAGCGAGGCGTTGGGCTCTAACTGAACCCGAGTGATTGCACTGCAGGCTATGCGTTACTGAACCCGAGCGATCGATCGATGGCTGTTAACTGAACCCGATCGAGCGATTCCTTCGCTACTGCTGCTAACTGAAGCCGATCGATGTTGCCTCTGGATGAACAATGAGTGTTGCAGGGGGGGGGGGGGGGGGGGGGGGTTGGATGAACAGTTCCCGGTGGGGGTGGATGAACAGGAACCCGTGGTGTTGCCTCTGGATGAACAGGACCCCGATCGATCGAGCCGGTTGGGGCTGGATGAACAGGACCCCGTGGAGGGCTGGATGAACAGGACCACCCCGTGGAGGGCAGGATGAACAGTAGACGGTGGAGGGCAGGATCAACAGTAGCCCGTGGAGGGGTGGTTGAACAGGAGCCCGTGGAGAGGGCTGGTTGAACAGTAGCCGGTGGAGTAGCGCGCGGTGGAGGCTGGATGAATAGGAGCCCGTGATTGAACAGTCGCAGGTGGAGGCTGGAGGAGGTCGACGGTGGATGAACAGTAGCTCGTGGAGGCTGGAGGAGGTCGACGGTGGATGAACAGTAGCTCGTGGAGGCTGGAGGGGGTCGACGGTGGAGATGAACAGTATCCCGTGGAGTCCCGTTTTCCGGTATGCCAACCCCTCCCGATGAACAGGACCCCCGTTTCGACCGTAGCACTCCAACACAAGTCCGTTTTGTCCGTTTTGCGGTATGCCACACCCCTCCCGATGAACAGGACCCCTGTTTCGACCGTAGGAGGTCTGTTTCCTCCGTTTTGTGGTACACTAGACCCCTCCCGATCAACAGGACCCCGTTCCGAACGTAGGAGGTCCGTTTCCTCCGTTGTGCGGTATGCCAGGCCTCGTTTCCATCGCTTGTTCCGTCCAAGCCCTCCCGATGAACACGACCACGCATTCCGTTCTGAGCCAGCCGGTTGGCTCCCACGCGTTTCGCTGCCTCCCCATGAACACGAAGCATTCCGTTGCCTCCCCATGAACACGACGCATTCCGTTGCCTCCCCATGAACACGACGCATTCCGTTGCCTCCCCATGAACACGACGATGACGATGTTTCTGCGTTCCGACCCAGCCATGTACATGAGCCCTGGTCTAGGATCGAAAGTATGTCTAGAGGGGGGTGACTAGACTACTTGACCAATTAAAAATCTATCCTTTTCCCAATTTTAGTCTTTGGCGGATTTTAGCTATCTTAGCACAAGTTAAGCAATCTTAACACAATTCAAGCAAGCATGCAAAGAGTCTATGAGCAGCGGAAAGTAAAGCATGCAACTTGCAAGAATGTAAAGGGAAGGATTTGGAGAATTCAAACGCAATTGGAGACACGGATGTTTTTGTCGTGGTTCCGATAGGTGGTGCTATCGTACATCCACATTGATGGAGACTTCAACCCACGGAGGGTAATGGTTGCGCGAGTCCACGGAGGGCTCCATCCACGAAGGGTCCACGAAGAAGCAACCTTGACTATCCCATCATGGCCATCGCCCACGAAGGACTTGCCTCACTAGCGGTAGATCTTCATGAAGTAGGCGATCTCCTTGCCCTTACAAACTCCTTGGTTCAACTCCACAATCTTTGTCGGAGGCTCCCAAGTGACACCTAGCCAATCTAGGAGACACCACTCTCCAAGAAGTAACAAATGGTGTGTTGATGATGAACTCCTTGCTCTTGTGCTTCAAATGATAGTCTCCCCAACACTCAACTCTCTCTCACAGGATATGGATTTGGTGGAAAGAAGATTTGAGTGGAAAGAAATTTGGGGAAGGCTAGAGATCAAGATTCATATGGTGGGAATGGAATATCTTGGTCTCAACACATGAGTAGGTGGTTCTCTCTCAGAAAATGTGTATTGGAAGTGTAGGTATGTTCTGATGGCTCTCTCCACGAATGAAGAGTGGGTGGAGGGGTATATATAGCCTCCACACAAAAACTAACCATTACACACAATTTACCAATCTCGGTGAGACCGAATTGAGAAACTCGGCCGGACCGATTTAGCAAACCTAGTGACTGTTAGAATTTTTTATGGGACTGAGATGCAACTCGGTAGGACCCATATGGTTAGGTTTAGGTCATAACGTAATCTCGGTGTGACTGATTACACAAACTTGGTGGGATAGATTTTGGTAATAAGCTAAACAGAGAGTTGTTCAGGTAAACTCGGTGGGACCGATCGCTCATTTCGGTGGGACCGAAATGTTACAAAAGGGAAACAGAGAGTTTACATTGCAATCTCGATGGGACCAATTGCTCATCTCGGTAGGACCAAGACGTTACGAAGGGAAATAGAGAGATTACAACCCCATCTCGGTGTGACTGAGATCCCTATCGGTGAGACCGATTTGCCTAGGGTTTGTGGCAGTGGCTATGACATCTGAACTCGGTGGCGCCGGATAGAAAGAATCGGTGGGGCTGAGTTTGACTTTTGGTTTAGGTCATATGTGGATGTGGGAAGGTAGTTGAGGGTTTTGGAGTATATCACTAAGCACTATGAAGAAAGAACCTCATCAAGCAACACCTCATCCCTCCTTGATAGTATTGGCTTTTCCTATAGACTCAATGTGATCTTGGATCACTAAAATATAAAATGTAGAGTCTTGAGCTTTGAGCTTGAGCCAATCTTTTTGTCCTTAGTATTTTGAGGGGAACACTTTCCTCATCCATGCCATGCCATTCAGCTTTTCCTGAAATATTAATCTTGGAATAGCATTAGCTCAATGAGCTATATGTTGTTAGGAATTACCAAAACCACCTAGGGATAGTTGCACTTTCACCTGGCCGTACGTAGGCGCGAGTAGGCATTCGAGACCCCGCCCGTATGTACACATATGTGCCCGTATTTTCTTTCTTGCAGCCTGGCCGTTGTACGTACGTGTACATGCTACGTGCGCGCCTCTACTACGACACGTGAGCGCCTCTACTACGACACGTGCGCGCCTCTACATCGACCAGTATGTACGTACACGTTCGCGACCAGAATGACAATGCTACGTACGCTTCGACCAGGTGGGTCCCGACTGTCAGGCACTTCCTTGCCTGCAAAGATGTAGCTGGTGGGTCCCAGCAGTCAGGGGGTGAATCGTTTTTTTTGCCCGGACGCACTTCCTTGCGTGCAAAGATGTAGCTGGTGGGTCCCAGCAGTCAGGGGGAAATGTTTTTTCGCGAAATACAGTGGCCCGTCCGGTGGGTCCCAGCTGTCAGGTGGAGGAATCATTATTTTCTGCGTAATAAGGAGGCACTTCCTTGCTGCGGCCGTGGACCCAGCTGTCAGCCTCTCCACGTACAGTCCACGTCCGATGGAAGTCGTTCCTTGACCATGTTGACCACGCCGCGCCGAGAGCTCTAGGGCGGTGGACGACGGCGAGGCCTAGGAAGGGGACGACACGGAGGCAGGGAAGACTCGACAGTTGTTTCGCATGCGGAGGGGAGTACGATTGTACGAGGGTTTACTGGTTCGTCCGCCGTCGCTGGAGAATAACAGCAGGTGTGGGTGAGTAGAGGGATGGCTAGGCCAGCGATGGGAGTACGGTCGGGTGGTGAGGCCTGCACGGCAGCACACCCGCCCGCGAGGAGGACGGAGCAGGCAGTCCCGCCGGCGCTTGTTTGAGCGGCTGGAGCAGGAAGAGCAGAGATTGAAGAAGCACGACGGCCGTTGGATGGACATCCAACAGTCAGTGCTTGTGCATCAACCTTTTTTTAGGAAAGCCTCAAATCTGTGGAAAACAGCATACAGCCCATCTGCCATTATTTCTAATAATTTACAGCCCATTTGCTAATTCTTAAGGTTTTTTTGGAGCCCATATTCTTTTTGTTAGCATTGCAGCCCATATTGTGGCAACGGTTAAAAAATTATACGAAATTTTGTATATTTCGGTGCGGTCCGAACTGTTTTTAATCCTGAAATTTTGACTCACATTCAAACTGATTTTAAAAATAAATGTATATCAATATAAAATCCAACAAATTCTCCACGTATAAAAATTAATGTAATTTAAAATCTTGAAATGAAAAAAAGGATATTTGAAACTAATTGTCGGTTTGATGTGTTTAAAAAATGTACAACCCATTTCTCATTACTGATGGGCCATTTTCTCGGCCAGCCGAATGAAAGCTCTCCTCGTCTTGAAAGATTTGCAGCCCAACAGGCCTGACAAAGCGACTTACTTGGCAAATCACAAAAACACTGGGCTGTGGCCGTGGACCCAGCTGTCAGCCTCTCCACATACAGTACTCTTCCGATGGAAGTCGTTCCTTGACCACGTTGACCACACCGCGCGGAGAGCACCACGGCGGTGGACGACGGCGACGCCTAGGAAGGGGACGACGCGGCAGTGGAAGCCCGCGCGGAGAGGACTACGAAGGTTCACTGGTTCGGCTGCGGTGTGAGGCTGCCATCGCCGCAGGGCCTCGCCAGCGGTAGGAATAGTAGGGGGCGGTGAGGCCTCTGCGGCAGCACAGCCGGCCACGGGAGGCAGGAGCATGCGGCACGACCGGTGCTGCTTTGGGCGGCTGGAGCAAGAAGACCAGAGGTTGAAGAAGCACTACAGCCGTTGGATGGACATCGTACGATCACTGGAGCTAGAATCGTTCATATTGACTAAGTTGACAAAGCCCTTCGTCCCCGTCAACTTAGTAGGCCCACTAGTCAGCCTCCCAGCAAGGTGGATCCCATCTAGCCAGGGGAGTATTCATTTTTTTGTGCGTAATAAGGAGGCACTTCCGATGGGTCCGAGCTGACAGCGGGGGGAACGTTTTTTTCGCAAAATATGGTGGCCCGTCCGGTGGGTCCCAGCAGTCAGGGGGAAACGATTTTTTTCACAAAATACTGGTGGCCCGTCCGGTGGGTCCCTGCTGTCAGGTGGAGGAATCATTATTTTTCACGTAATAAGGAGGCACTTCCTTGCTGCCGCCGTGGACCTAGCTGTCAGCCTCTCCACGTACAGTCCACGTCCGATGGAAGTCTTTCCTTCCACGGTGACCACGGCGCGCCGAGAGCACCAGGGCGGTGGATGACGGCGAGGCCTAGGAAGGGGACGACGCCGAGCCAATGAAGACACGGCAGTGGATGCCCACGCGCAGAGGAGTATGAGGGTTCACTCGTTCGGCTGCGGTGTGAGGCTGCCGTCGCCGCAGGGCCTGGCCAACGGTGGGAATAGTAGGGGGCGGTGAGGCCTCCACGGCAGCACAGCCGACCAGGGGAGGCAGGAGTAGGCGGCACGACCGGCGCTGCTTTGGGCGGCTGGAGCAAGAAGACCAGAGGTTGAAGAAGCACTACGGGCGTTGGATGGACATCGTACGGTCACTGCAGCTAGAATCGTTTATATTGACTAAGTTGACAAAGCCCTTGGTACGTCAACTTAGTAGGCCCACAGGTCAACTTACGAAATGATGCGCCCCAGATGTCAGGGGGAGGAATCATTTTTTGGGCGGGTGAAGCTAGAATATCCGAGATTGAAGAAGAAGCACGGCATCCGTTGGATGGACATCCAACAGCCACTGCTGCTAGAACCGTGTGTTGACTATAAGTTGACAAAGCCTTGCATACGCGTCAACTCTATTTTTTAGGGGACGCGTCAACATAGTAACGCCAGAAGTGTGTGGCAAAGAACTTATAGCCCATTTGAGATTTGTAAGAATGTGTAGCCCATTTTCCAATTCTAATGGAATTTACTACAGCCCATTTACAGTTTGTTAAAAGTACAACCCATTTCAACCAACCATTCAAAACAGAATTCAATAAAATTTCCCACATTTTGATGGGATCCGAAATATTTTTATCCCGAAATTTCTAGTCAGATTAAATACAATTTCAATATAAATTTATATCCAAAAATAATATTTTATAAAGTAATCACGTGTTTGGTGCATTTTTTATAGTTACTGCCCAGTTTTTATAATTACATCCCATTTATTATTTCTTAAAGCCCATTTTCTTGTTAAGCCTAATGCATCCCTCCTAGGAAAGATTTGCAGCCCAGCTGGGCGGAGAATAACTACTTAACCTTGCCTGGGTATTCCTAAAAAAAGTATAGCTAGGCTAGCCATTTTCAGCTTGAAAAAAATTAATATCTGGGCTGGATATCTGGCCTGGGCTAGACGGGCCACAGCCTGCCCAATTAATACCTGCAGCGATGTTTTTGTTGTTGTTCAGAGGAGAAAAATTAATATCTGGGATAAACATAGAAAAACTCTGCAGTGCTCACACCTCAAAAACACAAATACTGCTCGAGCTGCTTGGTCCCAGTTGTCGGCCGCTTCTCGTGCAATTCTCTCGTTTATTGACTAGTACTACATAGGTTGACAATGGTGTGGGACCGTGATGTCAGGAAACCAGGGGGAAGCAAAATAAATAACTCCAGTGAGCGCTTCCACCTTTGCCTCGTTGTCTCCCGTGGAAACCCCTTTCCTCCCTTTTTTTGCTCGGGCAAGGACCAATGCATGCAGCACGTCCATGCGGTTATTAGGCAAGAAATAAAAGCGCTTTGCATGCTATGAATTACGATGGCCTGCATGGGTAGCTAATAAGGCATCCTCCTGCTGTGATTAAATATTGTGTTTAGAAGAGAGAAATATTCTTCTTTTCCACCAATCTGCTTGCACCTAGGTCGTGATGCACCTTCTAATACGACTTATTCGCCTAGATGGAGGGAGTATAGTTTTATACATATATATATAATAATAAGGAGGCACTTGCGTACATGAGGTTATGGACCTGGTGGGTCCCCATTGTCATCCTCTCTAAGTAAAGTCATCTCCTCGCCCGGGCGCGCTTTCCGCCTGAAACAGTCAGCGCCGCCTGCCCCGCTTCCCGGTGCAGGCGATTGCTCCGCCATCAAACGACACAAGTGTTGTCCATCCGTCCATCTGCCGCCCACATTAATGATACGCGGTTGCCGAGGCGGCTACTCCGGTGCCACACGTCCGTCCCTCCGCCCGCCCACCATTGCTATATAAACTGTTGCGCCGGCCATAGCCGCAGTCATCCGCATCCATTCCCTTTATCCTGTCCACACCACTACTGTCCACGATGGCTTCCTCGCGCTCCAGCGCTCTTCGAGACGGGCGGACGACGAACCACAAGGAGATGGCAGCCATTGTTGCCGACCGGCTGGCCGGTAGGCAGGCGGAGGACGACGACGTCCCAATGGAGAACATGGTAGTCGATGATCCGGCGCCAACCCCCTCCTCCGCGCCATCCTCGCCGGTGCATTGCACCATGACCATCAGCGAGGCCCGTGCCCAATATATGGACAGTGTGAGGCAGATGCGTCGGGAGCAGTTCCGGGAGGTGCAGGCCGACGCCGCCTACAACCACCATCTCCTCCAAGAGCACCTGCAGGCGGAGGAGCAGATCGCTGCGGAGCGGGCGGAGCAGGAGGCGCTACTCGACTCGTACCGCTCCGCCCACAAGGGCCGCCTCGAGCGCTGGCGGGACCGCATGCGGGTGGCGGAGGCTGCAGCCGCCTAGAAAGAGGCTAGCAAAGAGGGCGATGAAGATGGCGAGGCGCTGTTTGGCGAGACCGAGGACGAGGCAGAGGACAATGTCGGCTTCGACAGTCCCCACTCTGCTGGCGTCGACGAGGCCCTGCTCCGCTGAGGCCCCGCGGCGCCAACAACGAGGCAGAGGACACCGCCGGCTCCGCCGAGGCCCCGCCCCGCCAACAAAGAGGCAGAGGACATCGCCGGCTCAGCCGAGGCCCCACCCTGCTAGCAATGCGGGGGAGGATTTCCACCGCTCCGCTGAGGCGCCGCCCGCCGACAACGAGACGGAGGACATCGCCGGCTCCGCCGAGGCCCCGCCCCGCTGCCAACGAGGCCACGCCACACAGAAAACGAGGAAGAGTAGAACACAGTAGGTTGCCGCCACTCAGGTCCAAGTAAGGCCACCGCTGCTACCCTCCTGTTGAAGCCAAGCTAGGTAGGTTGACCATTGACGGCCGGTTAGCTTCTTGGCGCGACGTGGAGTCGGGGAGTTCTGCTGGAGAATAACGCTGCTTCTACTTAACTGCTGGTGCAGTTGGCTGACTGACACGTGGGCCCAACAGGCCACATGTCAGTTACGCAACTGCACCTGGAGTTAAGTCACGAGCTTCTGTTCGGCTCAGCGGGACACAGGTGGGTAGCTTCCGTTAATTAATTATACCTCTAGCACACCCCTTTTTAGTTGAAGAATGTATGAAATGTAATGAAATCTGGCATGTTTATATGAAATCCGCCCGTGTATGAATGAATTTATTTCGATTAGTTCGAATTCCTGTATCACTGGCATTGGATGAACATGCAAAACAATATGTACTAGCATTATTCCTAGGGTGATCACCTCGTTTGCAGCAGTTTCACATGTACTCTCTCCGGTCCTTTCTAGTCTGCATACAAGTTTTGTCTGCAGTCAAAGTATCTCTACTTTGACCAATCTTATACAAAAAAGTATGCACTTTCACAATGT
Source organism: Triticum urartu (assembly GCF_003073215.2). Lineage (NCBI taxonomy): Eukaryota > Viridiplantae > Streptophyta > Magnoliopsida > Poales > Poaceae > Triticum > Triticum urartu. The sequence continues at coordinate 397,226,136 of NC_053022.1, read as the reverse complement.
GTGAAGTAAAAAGGAACAGAAGGAGTACAAAGAGTTTGAGCAGGTTTTTAGCGTTTCTGTACATTGCAATCAAACACACAGGCCTGGCAATTCATAGAGAACATTCAAAACAATCGATGATTATGCATCTCAGCGACTCACATGTCAGAGGCAATATTTACTTCACAACTAAAGAATAAAGAAAAAATTGATCGACGCTGCTGACAGCAAGGGCGTCCCATTCGAAAATATCAAACACATGTCTTGCTAAAATCAATGAGCAAAATTTGACAAGGTTGTCCCATTCCAAAATATCAAATGCCTATTATTGTGGAATGGGCAGGGTTTGCCATCAGTTCAGACATTGACATGGCACCTCATGCTAAATAAACCAGCTATTCTTTTTGTGCAGTTCCACCAAAATCAACCAAATTCGCGCGTAGCTTGTATGATTTCGCCCTTATATGTTGCAACACCTTGAACTTATCGGCACCTCCTTTCTTGTGGTGGAAATGAATGATCCGATGTATTCATGAACATTTTGTGCAGTTCCCATTGAAATCAAGCTGAGCACCCCTGTTTACACAAATACACAAAAGTGATTAGTATAGAGCAAACTGTACTATGAATTGACTGTTTCAACAGGCACATACATGGTCCATGTAGAGCACACTTTTAGAAAAATGGAACTCACCAGAAAGAATCCTAGAACAACATTGTACTCGCGCATCACAGCAAAAAAATGGAGATTTTTTCAGTCCTTCTGAGCTGAAGTTACTTTGGTCTTGTGGGGAGTAATGTAACCATCCTTCAACTGCTCCTTCTGATGATAAGATAGACAGGGCTTCTTCATCCTGGCATAATCGGAACTAGTCACTTCACGTACTCCATATTATTCTTCAGAGGAAGATGATCCTGTTGTGCAAAGACAAGAGGACTACTAAATGCTAGCATCACTGTTTGCTCAAAAAAAGGAAAGGAAATATTTAAAACAACACAGATGAAGCACTTCTCAAGGACAATACCACTTTTTCATGACAGTGTCTAAACAGTAGCACAACACCAATAGAGATGACAAAGCTCAATCATATGGATGAAATCAGTGGGCGAGTACCAACCTTTGTTAGGAGGCTTATTGTGTAGAGCATACAGATGAAGCAATTCTCGAGAACCATCTGTTGCAATCTACGGTGGTGGCCATGCTTACTATATACTCCTCGATTAGTTTAATGTTTCCAACATCTTCTTGTGCAGTTCCACTAAAATATATGGTATCTTCAAAGAAGATCCCTGTTTGCACAAGCAGAGATAATTACATATTACATTAAGAGTGGCATCAAATCAGTGGCAAAACAATTGCTCGTTCTAGCCATAGCAATAAATTAAGATGCAAAACTATATCGTTACTTGTGTCATCACAGTTCCAATGCTTCATTACAGCACCGGGAGTTGATTTTTGTTTTTCTTCCCCTTGTTCTTCCCCTTCATCACTTGGTTCAATAACAAACAAGCTTCGCCTTCAATGTAATATTTGGCATGTCAATTAGGGAGCACAAGTATAGTACTAAACTTAATTTTCTGATGAAAGTGGCAAAATACAGGCCAGCAGTTGTGAAATATCATTATCTTACCTCAATGGGATATTACGGTGCACATACAGATTGGAAGTCTTGTCTCCATTTGTGCAGTTCACTAAAATCAAGCAACATTATCGTACAAGTAGCACAACATATGAATGCACACTGCAGAATCATGTGAAAGAAGGCTAGTACTGACCTCTCATGATGCGGAATTCAAACAACTCACAAGAAGAAGATCTGAACCAAATTCGCCTTAACGGATAGGAAGTAAGATCTCCTCTTGTGCAGTTCCACTAAGATCAAGCAATCAAGCAACGTTGTCGGTGTGACATTTTGGTTGAACTGCACAAAACACTCTTAAAACAAAAGTGTTTTGGGCAGTGCAACAAAAGGTCACAATGGCAATGAGGTGAAGCGGATAACCCTGTTTACACAGAGGTGCAAAGGAAACAATTAGTGGTCAATAACGGTGGATGAGACAGAAGCCAAAAAAAGAAGCATCTACCTTATCTAAATGGAAAAGAAAGCAAGACAGTAGCATTTCTCAAACAGTGGCATTGATTAATATTAACATAGAGATTATATTAACAATAAAATTCGTTAAACATGTAATTTGGTTTTAACTGTGGCATTGCATCAATTTTCCAGCGGCATTATTAGAGGGTGTTTGTTTACAGGGACATTTTTGTGTAGGGACTAAAAAAACTCCGTGTCAGTCCCATCTAAACCAAAGAGGAGGGACTTTTAGGGACTAAAAGTGGGCATTTGGGACTAAAGAAAGAAGACCCTGAGGGAGTCTTTTTGGGACTTTTTCCAACAGTTGCCCCTGCCACGCATCGCACCTTGTCTCTATTAGTTCATTACTAGGGGTAACATGGTCTTTTAGCATGTCATTTAATAACCTCTAGTCCATGTTTAGTCCCTGGAACCCAGCAGGTACGGACTAGGGAGTTTTTAACCAAACAGGGCCTTAGATTAACAACAGCTAATGAGTTGCACGGGATAGTGGACGCACCAGCACCATGTGCATCTACCGATGTACTGTGGTCATGCACAGTCTGTTGCAACAAAGAACAAGCAACCAAGGAGCATATTTGTGTTGGTCCCAGTTTTGTTATCTTTAGACGCCTTTCCCTATGTGAGCGCAGCAAATCTAGTCCTGCTCAAACTCTACAGCCTTGTCCCTTCCTTTTCTTTTTGAACTAGTACTTTCGCCCCTTCCTTTCCTCTTTGAACCACGTCCTAGATTTATGCGATACAACTTTCCCCACTACTTTCCCCCATTCCTTTCCTCTTTGAACCACGTCCTAGATTTATGCTATACAACTTTCCCCCTTCATTTCCTCTTTGAACCACGTCCTAGATTCATGCTATATACAACTTTTCCCACTACTTTCCCCCACTCCTTTCCTCTTTGAACCACATCCTACATTCATGGTATACATGCAGCTAGAGCAATGCATGTGGAGTATGTAAATTATACCTTAAGGTTCTTGGGGCGTGGTTTGGTGGGCGATGGGACGGCGGTGTAGAAGAAGGGGTCGGAGGCCCTCCCGCGCCGCCGCTGGGTGGAAAGTGAACAGCTGCGCTAGTAGTCCCTTGCCGACGGCGACAGCGTTAAGCCTCCTTCCCTTCCCGATGGACGGATCCTGCCGGCTCTTTGAGCTGCAGTGAGGGGAGAGAGAGGCCAACGAAGTCTTGTTTAGATCTGGAGAGGGCGAGAGAGTGTGAAGAGAGCAACTACAAGCACTGAGGCTCCAGCGGGAGAGGGCGAGAGAGTGAACGAACAGGCTAACCAGCTACACAACCCTCCCGTTATGTTCAACAAGAGGGAAATAACCTTTTATACATTCCTGCATTCGTGTGACAAGCATGCTGTGTTTTTTTGTGTGTGTGGGAGTCATTGGGATTTCAATCATAATCATGTCATGTGGCTTTGGTGGTAAGAGTATCCACAGTGGTGCAGAAATAATGCAGCCTTAGTCACCTTACCTCTCTCCACGTAGTACGTTGGGTCCCACCAGTCAAAGGGTGAAACAAACAAATTAATAAGAAAAATTAAAAGCGCCAGTGGTGTATCTTACCTCACACATCTCGCTACTGCTCGGGAACACTGTCCAATTGATCCCCCTGTTCGCTCACGTACTATTTTAAGTGAATCCTTATTATAACATGCACACAAATTTTGGGCACTTGTATTCGACTTAAGTCAGTGTGCCACTATATCTCGTATACTTACTACTCCCTCCGTCTTGGTGTAATAAGTCATGTTAGAAGGTGCAACGGGACCAAGGTGTGTGCGTGTGTGTGTGTGTGTGTTTAACACCATGTGTGTGTTAGAGAGAGCGACAGATCGACCTACTCCAACAGAGAGATGTTGTGTAGTTTACGATTTTAGTCGCGAGAGTCGATGCATCCTCTCGTTTTCGGCCGTGTCCGGTAGGGACATGCGGACAGCTGCCACGCCTGCTCCTGACCAGCCTGGCCCACCCAAAGCCCCTCCATCGCCCGCGCGCGCTTCTCACCCGAAACGGTCAGCGCCGCTCCAAAGAATCGGTGCCGCATTCATGCCCAGGCAGAGTGGATGCGACCTCTCACTGGCGCAAGAGTGATGGTTGCTTCGTCCGTCCAACTTACTGATAGGTCTATGTGATTTGACGGGTCATTGGTCTTTATTACTGAGGTGGTAGGACTGCTGGATGTCCCATGCTTTCGGCGAAAGGAGGTATACTACTACTACTAGATTACAATTTTCTCCATTCTTATAGCGGAGGCGTGCAAGAGCAGTGAAAACACACAGGCTCAGTGATTACATGGCCCACCTCACACTATCACCGTGCGACACCTAACTCTTTAAATAGTACTCCCTCCGTTCCAAAATATCACTAGATGAGTCCTCGCGCGTTGGCGCGGAACAGTGGTATATCTCTCTGCGCAAAATTATCGATTTCATAGAACAAAAAAACTCTATAACCGCATGACAAATGTGGTAGCCAAACTAAATAAACTCCCATCATCATTTAGATCATCCCACGTAAGGAAAAAAGATCAGCCAACTCCTACTGCATAATGGGAGTATATTTTTCTTTTTGACATGTTAATGGGACTTAAAAGCTCACTTTCAGCGAGATAAATTTGTACAATGCTATGAAGCCTCCAGCTTCTGTTACATGTATCTTGCGTCCAAGGTTGCCCGTTGCAACATTTCATCAAATACAAAGGAGACTAACATGCATGCTATTGCATCTCAATGATTGACAGATCATAGCAAATATGTACTCCCTCCGTTCCAAAATAAGTTTCTCAACTTTGTGCAAACTTTAGTACAAAGTTGTACTACTACTAAAGTTGACACTTATTTTGGAACAGAGGCAGCTAAAGAAAAAACGATCCATGTAGTCCCTAGCCCTTGAACCATGAACCCTGACCAGGCTTCAATTTGCTGGCAACGTTCGAGCTTCCTAATAAATGAAGTTTGCAACCTTTTGACCATCGGATCATTTTGTGCAGTTTCACCAAAATCGAGATGAGAATCCCTGTGGCAAAGAAATTGAACAAGCATGATTAGAATAAGATTACTGGGACTAGTTGATGAGACATAAACTCATCACAAATACAGTACGTAGAAGCCAGTAGAGGTATGTGCGGGGCAAAGAAGTAGAGAAATATCCACAGGGAGTGATGTGGGCAGCTGGAGCAGTGGTGCAAGCTGGCTGTAAAGGGAGTTGTACCTGAGGGACGTAGCTCAACCTTGAGGAGGGCGGCGGGAGGCGGCAACTGCCCACGTCGCGGCAGTGAGCAAGGGACGAAGGCAACCTCACCGGCTTTGTGAGAGAGAATGACGGGGACCCCTGATCGGGATGTGCCGACAGTGGGTTTTCGCCGTCGGCGATGGCCACCGCATCTACACTAAGCATCCACCCCTTCCCCAAGCGGACGTGATCCACCGGGATGTTAGAAATGTGGCCACAGTCGTTTTGCGCGAGAGAGTGTGAAGAGAGCAACCCTAGCAAGCAACCGTGTAGCCTGGCCCGTCCTGACTATGTATATAGTGGAGCGGTTTCCTTTTCTCTCCATATGAACCTATCATATTGCATACGTGCCACTGAAGAAAAAAAACTTTACTTATAAATGATGGGGCACCTACTACTCGTTTTCCTATAACCTTGCGCTTGGCACCTCCAAAATATTGACCTTGCGATTGGCTCTTCGCCTCTTCGGGAAGTCGAGCAATAATGGTAGTGCAGTATATATCGTTCTGGCTATATGAGACCGAATGAATTGTTGCACGTCCACCACGTGGGCGAGGGTCGAGGGGCGAGGGAGAGTGCTACATACGGAGCAAAATGAGTGAATCTACACTCTAAAATACGTCTATATACATCAGTGTTTGGAGTATGTACTAGTAGTTCATATTGAAATCTACTAAAGGACATATATATTCCAAACAATATGATATAATCTCTATAACCAAGGTAGTAGGGACGAGGAGTAAACGGAGGGAGTAGTAAATTTTTCTCCTCGTCCTGCGAGCCACCGTGCGCATGGGCGAGGGAGCGGGCATAAGGCATAGTAAGCAAGCTTCACCTCATCCTGCGAGCCACCGCACCCGTGGGCGGGGGAGACGGCGTACTAAGCAAGCTTCTCCTCATTCTACGAGTTGACAGGACACATCAAAAGTACTCCAGTGTATAGAGCCTTGCCTCTAAGGTAGGACCCACATGGTTTGCCTCTTTTTTAACATACCATGTCAAGTTGCAATTTGTTTGTTCACCCGTGGTAGACGATCCTCCCTCCACCAAGTGGACAACCAGTACACGTGCCAAATTACCACGTGGGCTGCCTTTTTCGTACAAAAATGAGCTCCACCGTGTACCCGCGCGGGTGTGGTTGGTAAAGAGACAGGAGTACGTGCGTCGTGCATACACCTCTTCTCTTCGTGCACGTCCCCCACCTACGTGGGTGTGTGTGAGAGATACAAACCGTGTTCGTGAGTGTTTTTTTGGGGGGTGGGGGTGGGGTGGGGGTTGATTTCGTGAATTATTTGTGGGAATATGTGTTGATGACATCTCAAACAAAATTTTGCATGCAATGTGTGTGAAATGGAGGCCTATCCATATCATACATAGAGGGTCGGGCAATCCACGAGAAGAGAGGGAGGGTCATAGCTATCGATAGAGTCGAAGAGAGGATCAAGTGGGTGGGTGCGAGATCGATGAAGAGAGCCATCAAAATTGTGTGTGTGTGTGTGTGTGTACAAGTCAAAGATATAGGGCAACTGGCCTACCGGAACGTTAGGGGGCACACGTCAAGTTTGCGTGTGGCAGGGAGACATGACTAGAGCGCTCGATGTATCGGTGTGTGTGGGGGGAGGGGTGGTGGGAGGGGTAGGCAGAGGCCTAACTATAGAGGTAGAACGACTCGTATATGTGTTGAGAAGGAGAGACCCAGCTATGTCTTGAGGGAGATCGGTCGACATCCATACATAGCTGAAGGACGGGAAATATGATGGGAGAGAGAGAGAGGAGAGAGAGAGGAGAGAGAGAGAGGGAGAGGGAGGGAGAGGGGTAGAGTGTTGGATGGGTGATGGAGTTGCTTCTCGAAGATGGTGGGAGAGGCCTACTAGACAAACTGAGGGTGGAACTGCAATGTTATCAATAAGAGTGGGGATGTGTTTCTGTGTGTGCCTGTGCATGATAGATCTGTCGGGACGCATCCATAGATGATGAAGGGGAACCATGTGTTTGGTAAGCAAACCTAACTAGATCGGTAGATCAATTGTTGTTTGTCGGAGGAAGGGAGAGACACAACTAATGAGGTAGATCGATTGACATGTGGGTAAAACCGAGTTATAAGGACCTAGCTAGCTATATGTATAGCGAGAGATCGGTAGGTGTACGTCCATTTGTTAGAGGAAAATAAGGCCCAGCGAGACGGATAGACAGAGAGAATGGAGCTAGGAGGTGGTGCGAGAGGCCCAACTACTAGCTAGATAGGGGGAGGAGTGTGCGGTTGTGAGAGCGATGAAAAGAGGGGCGAGAGTTTACACGTGTGTCTGACCGTATGAGAGACATGAGGCAAGGACACATAAAGGAGGAGATTGAAGGTGTGTTTGTATGTTGTAGGCAGGCATCGCTGGAGAGGTTTATCGATTTGTGTGTGTCGGAAAGGAGTTGTGGAGACTCTGGGAGAATGACCTAAAGAAAAAAATGAATGTGCCCGGTGGATAGAATGTCGAGGGAGGGTGTGGGAGTCCTGGATTAGGGGGTCTCCGGACAGCCGGACTGTTAGACTATGAAGATACAAGATTGAAGACTTCGTCTCGTGTCCGGATGGGACTCTACTTGGCGTGGAAGGCAAGCTGGGCAATACAGATATGGATATCTCCTCCTTTGTAACCGACCTTGTGTAACCCTAACCCTCTCCGGTGTCTATATAAACCGAAGGGTTTTAGTCCGTAGGACAACAACCACAACATACAATCATACCATAGGCTAGCTTCTAGGGTTTAGCCTCTCCGATCTCGTGGTAGATCTACTCTTGTACTACCCATATCATCAATATTAATCAAGCAGGACGTAGGGTTTTACCTCCATCAAGAAGGCCCGAACTTGGGTAAAACATCGTGTCCCCTGCCTCCTGTTACCATCCGGCCTAGACGCACAGTTCGGGACCCCCTACCCGAGATCCGCTGGTTTTGACACCGACATTGGTGCTTTCATTGAGAGTTCCTCTATGTCGTCACCGTTTGGCTTGATGGCTCCTACTATCATCGATAGCGATGTGGTCCAGGGTGAGACTTTTCTCCCCGGACAGATCTTCGTATTCGGCGGCTTTGCACTGCGGGCTAATTCGCTTGGCCATCTGGAGCAGATTGAAAGCACGCCCTGGCCATCAGGTCAGATTTGGAAGTTTGAACTACACGGCCGACATCTGCGGAGACTTGATCTTCGATGGATTCGAGCCACAGCCGGGCACGCCGCACCGTCATGATGGGTATGACCTAGCTCTGCCGCCGAACAGTACCCTAGAGGCCGCGCCCGCATCAGCTCCGACCCTTAGCTCGGAGCCAACTGTGCCAATCGAGGATGGGTGGCTAGACACCGCCTCAGGGGCAGCAGTCTCAACGGCGATCGAGCCGAACACCAGCCTAATCCTCTGCACAGCCCGTGACTCCAAGGTGCCGGACTCTTTTTTGGACTCCAAACCGTCCGCGCCCCTGCCAATCGAATCCGATTGGGCGCCGATCATGGAATTCACCGCCGCGGATATCTTTCAGCACTCGCCCTTCGGCGACATTCTGAATTCACTAAGGTCTCTCTCTTTGTTAGGAGAGCCCTGGCCGGATTATGGCCAACAGGATTGGGATCCGGATGACAAAGAAATTCGACGCCCACCCACCACCCACTTCGTAGCCACTGTCGATGATTTAACTGACATGCTCGACTTCGACTCCGAAGACATCGACGGTATGGACGACGATGTAGGAGACGAACATGAACCAGCGCCTATAGGGCACTGGAAAGCCACCTCGTTATATGACATATACATGGTGGATACACCCAACGAAGGCAATGGCGACGAGATAGCGGAGGATGACCCCTCCAAGAAGCAACCCAAGCGCCATGTCAATGGCGCCGCTCTAAGTCCCGCCAAAGCAAAAGTGGTGATACCGGCACATGAGATAATAACACTCCGGATAGTGCCGAAGACAACAACAATCCCCTCCAGCAAGATTTAGAGCAGGAGGATGAAGGAGCCAGCTCTCCTGAGAGAGCGGCAGACGGAGAGGAGGAGGATGACAATTACATGCCCCCCTACGAAGACGAGGCAAGCCTCGGCGACGATGAATTCGCCGTACCAGAGGATCCCGTCGAACAAGAGCGCTTCAAGCGCCGGATTATGGCCATGGAAAATAGCCTGAAGAAAAAGCAGCAACAGCTTCAAGCTGATCAAGATCTGCTAGCTGACAAATGGACCGAAGTCCTCGCGGCTGAGGAATATAAACTCGAGCGCCCCTCCAAGAGTTACCCAAAGTGCAGGTTACTACCCCTACTGGAGGAAGAAGCATACGATACGGCTAATCGGCCACCTCCTGGCCGCGATAGAGAGGCATTCCAACCAAAAGCTCAGCCTCCACCCCGACGCCATTCAAATAAAAAGGCATGGGGAGATACGCCAGACCTGCGATACAAATTGGAGGACAAAGCAAAGCATGCAAGATCGATCTACAGATCATGAGGGTGCACCACTCTGCGAGACGATAGACGTCACGCCGGATACAGTAAAAGCAAATTCGGCCGGGCCGAACATAGCGGGCGAGACCCATTCGAGCTGCGTCGCGATATAGCCCAATACAGAGGCGCTGCACACCCCTTATGCTTCACAGACGAAGTAATGGAACATCAATTCCCAGAAGGTTTCAAACCTGTAAATATTGAATCATACGACGGCACAACAGATCCCGCAGTATGGATTGAGGATTTCCTCCTCCACATCCACATGGCCCGCGGTGATGACTTACATGCCATCAAATACCTCCCACTAAAGCTCAAAGGACCAGCGCAGCATTGGCTTAACAGCTTGCCAGCGGACTCCATTAGCTGTTGGGAAGATCTGGAAGCCGCATTCCTCGACAACTTTCAGGGCACTTATGTGCGACCACCAGACGCCGATGACTTGAGCCACATAATTCAGCAGCCAGAAGAGTCGGCCAGGCAATTCTAGACTCGGTTCCTTACAAATAAAAATCAGATCGTCGACTGCCCAGATGCAGAGGCCTTAGCGGCTTTCAAACATAACATCCGAGACGAGTGGCTAGCCCGGCACCTTGGTCAGGAAAAGCCGAAATCTATGGCAGCTCTCACGACGCTCATGACCCGCTTTTCTGCGGGAGAAGATAGCTGGCTGGCTCGCAGTAATAACATATCAAAGAACCATCGTACCCCGGATACCAAGGACGGCAATAGCAGGTCACGTCGCAACAAACATAAGCGCCGTATTAACAGCGAAAATACCGAGGATACGGCAGTCAATGCCGGATTCAAAGGCTCTAAACCCGGTCAGCGGAAAAAGCAATTCAAACAAAGTACACTGGGTCCGTCCAGCTTGGACCGCATACTCGATCGCTCGTGTCAAATACACGGAACCCCAGACAAGCCAGCCAATCACACCAACAGGGATTGTTGGGTGTTCAAGCAGGCCGGCAAGTTAATTGCCGAAAACAAGGACAAGGGGCTGCATAGCGATGACGAGGAGGAGCCCCGGCAGCCGCACACCGGAGGACAAAAGAGGTTTCCCCCGCAAGTGCGGACGGTGAACATGATATACACAACCCACATCCCCAAGAGGGAGCGGAAGCGTGCGCTCAGGGACGTCTATGCGTTGGAGCTAGTCACCCCAAAGTTCAACCCTTGGTCCTCCTGTCCGATCACCTTCGATCGCAGGGACCACCCCACTAGTATCCGTCATGGAGGATTTGCCGCACTGGTCCTAGACCCAATCATTGACGGATTCCACCTCACTCGAGCCCTTATGGATGGCGGCAGCAGCCTGAACCTGCTTTATCAGGACACAGTGTGCAAAATGGGTATAGACCCCTCAAGGATCAAACCCACAAAAACGACCTTTAAAGGTGTCATTCCAAGTGTGGAGGCCCATTGCACAGGCTCAATTACGCTGGAAGTGGTCTTCGGATCCCTGGATAATTTCCGAAGCGAAGAGTTAATCTTCGATATGGTCCCATTCCTCAGTGGTTATCACGGGCTACTTAGGCGAACTGCATTTGCTAGATTCAATGCGGTACCGCATTATGCATACCTCAAGCTCAAGATGCCAGGATCTCGCGGAGTTATTACAGTCAATGGAAACACAGAGCGCTCCGTCCGAACAGAGGAGCACACCGCGACCCTCACAGCAGAAGCGCAAAGCAGCCTCTCAGGGCAATCAACCAGTTCGGCGCTTCAAAGCCCGGACACCTTCAGGCGCGCTCAGAGCAATCGGCAAATAGACCACCTGGCGCGATCTGAGCTCGCGTAGCAATACGGCGGCCACCCCAATCCCAGACCAGCGGCGAAAATCGTGCCGCGCGTACATAATTACGCATTAAAAATACCATGGGCACAGATGGGGAGGGGGGACAACTGCGGCACGCCCCAAGACGCGGTTTAAACCGCACTAGGGGCTTCCCGTTTGGTTATTTTTCTTTTTTTTCAGGACCTTAATCTCTGGAAACAGTGTCTGGCGGCACTATTGCCGAACACATAATGCAGCAACCAAGGAGGCAGACAGCTACGTCATACCACGGAATTCCCAGGTGGATTACAGTAACAAGTGAAATATTCGATTTAATATCATTCCTCAGCTTGCCCTTGGAGGGGACATAGTCCTACTCTTTTCTTATTGCACTATCTGTATCACTCTGCTTTAACGCAATTTTTTCGAATAAACAATGCATGACATTACGACTATTATTGCATTCTTGTTATATATATATATATATATATCTATGTGTTCATTAACAACGCCTTGCAACCGTACACTTTGGTACGGCCAATACACCAGGGGCTTACGTACCCCACAATGCGGTGTGAAAAGTCCGAACACTTTCACAAGTGCGGCACCCTGAACTTATAGCATTATATGCATCAGCTCCGAATCATGTCTTTGGTCAAATGTTGGGTTTGCCCGGCTCCTATGTTTTGGTACCTTACGTTCCGCTCTATCGGCTAAGGTAGCGCTAGGAGAACTACTACGATTGTGCCCCGGTTCTGCTGGGTTCAGCACCTCAGTAGAGAAAGCTAAAACTGACTGTCATGATAAGGCGAGAGACTGGTCGCTGTTCGGCGAGGTTTTCAAGTCCCTAAAGACTTATGCCGCTTAGAGCGAGGGGTTGGCCCTGTCCGGCTTAAAGGCGTGTATCGCACCCTGAAATCGGCCTTCCGAATACCAGGGGCTTCGCCGAAATTTAAAATTATTGAATTCTATGGCTAAGTGAGAGTGATAAAGCATTATTAGTCCGGTTGCCTTGTTCGCTGTACTGAGCACCTCCCTCGAAGGACCCAAACATGGGAACAAGAGTGATCAGGTTTATCCCGAACACCCAGCACTCGTGGCATGGGGGAAGAAGCCGAGGACTAGCCATCTCTCAGATTGGATAAACAGCCAAACAGAAGGTAATATTTTAAATTCAAACAAGCGTTGCATAGCGCATATGAAATAAGTTTTCATAAATACAGGATAAAACGAGCAAGTCTCATTCAAATATTAATCTTTTGAACACTCGTCCGCGATGAGACGGACACCCGATAGAACACCCTCGTAGTACATCTCGGGGTGGCGGTGCTCCTTGCCCTCCGGCGGCCCCTCCTTGATTAGCTTCACGGCGTCTAGCTTGACCCACTGCAATTTCACACGGGCGAAAGCCCGACGTGCACCTTCAATGCAGACAGATCGCTTGACGACCTCCAGCTGCGGGCAGGCATCCACAAGCTGCCTCACCAAGCCGAAGAAGCTATTCGGAAGGGCGTCGTCAGGCCACAGCCGGACTATAAAGCTCTTCATGGCCCGATCGGCCACCTTATGTAGCTCGACCATCTGCTTCAGCTGGTCACTCATTGGCACCGGGTGTTCGGCCTCAGCATACTGAGACCAGAACAACTTCTCCGTTGAGATTCCATCCTCGGCCTGGTAAAATTGTGCGGCATCAGACACGCTGCGGAGCAAATCTACGAATGCTCCTGGAGAGCTCCGGATTCGGGTAAGTAATCGGTAATTTACTTTTACATGCTTGCTTTGCATATAGAAATCCTTACCCGCCGATATCTTCTTCATCGCGTCGATCTCTTGGAGAGCCTTTTGGGCTTCGGCCTTGGCACTTTTTGCGCTCTCGAGGGCCGCGGCAAGCTCAGACTCCCGCGTCTTTGAGTCAAGCTCCAATGCCTCGTGCTTCGCCACGAGTGCCTGGAGCTCTTGCTGCACCTCGCCCACCTGAGCCTCGTGCTTCTCTCGCTCGGTGCGCTCCTTGGCCGCTTTATCTTCGGCCTTGGTCAGCGCTTGCTTCAGGGTCGCCACCTCGGTTGTGGCCCTTGGCAAATATACGATGATCCTGTCATTTTGCAATCGCGTCTTCTTTTATATTTACATAGACAGGGTATTACTTACCCTTGTTCTCTTCGAGCTGCCTCTTGACAAGGCCAAGCTCTTTCCTGGACCCCTCGAGGTCCTGCTTCAGTACGGCGACCTCCGCAGTCAGTGCGGCGGACGCCAGCAGCGAAGCCTGCATATGCATATTGACATACTTATATTAGACTCCTGCGATATTATTTGATCATCTGCTCGACTTTTCTTTGTGAACACCGAAGACAGCATCAGGGGCTACTGTCTATGCGGTAATATTTCTACTACATTTTAAAACACTTACCTCGAAGCCTGTTAGAAGGCTGGCACAGGCTTCAGTCAACCCGCTCTTGGCGGATTGAACCTTCTGGACCACCGCACTCATAACAGTACGGTGCTCCTCGTCGATGGAAGCGCTGCGAAGCGCTTCCAGCAGATTGTCCGGCGCCTCTGGATGGACAGAGGTCACCAGCACAGGCGTCTTGCCCCTCTTAGTAGGAGGCCGCCTGCCCGAGCCTGGAACCGCTGGAGGTTCCGGCGCGGTGTTCGGTTGAGGGCCCAAATCGGAGCTCTCAAGGGCCCCGTCCCCTTAGCTCCCGGAGTCCGGAAGGTCGCCTTGAGGCGCCTCCCGGACTGTCTCCCCTTGACCTGGTGCCTCTTGAGACAGCACCTTGGCGTCGTCAGTAGGATGAGGGGAGGTGGCGGTCGGGACTGGATCACTATCCATGTCCAACGAGCCCAGGGAGCCCTCCGATGATACATCGATACTGGCTCGTGGCGGCCTGCATAATTATGTTCGGCGTTAGGAAAAACAGTGCGACAAAGGAATTCTATGAGTTACTCTGGTGTAAGTGCATCTAGTGCCACCCCTAGTTGGTTTTGGAGTATTGACGACAAACCTAGTTGAGGGACTAATGTGTTTGTGAGAATTGCAGGATAACACAGGTTGAAGTCCCTCATTGATTCGGTTTTACTACCAGAGATGACCCCTAAAATGTATGAAGACATTGAAGACAAAGGTGGTATATGAAGATATTCACATTGAAGACTATGACAAAAGAAGACACGTTATGAAGCCTATGGAGCTTGAAGACTTAGATCTTTCGTAGTTCTTTTTCTTTTGTGTTGAGTCATAGGAACCACCGTACTGTTAGGTGGGGTCCAGGAGAACCAGTCAGAATGACTGAAGTGATGCCTAAATCAAAAACCTATGTCTTCGAGTGAAGACAATGAGAGCGAATCTTGTCCAGAGCCGGACAAGTCAGCTTTGCTTGTAGCCCAAGTAAAGTTGCCATGAGAGTTTGAAATCTGACCGTTGAGACACGTGTCAGTTCCTTAGTGACCCAGGGTCATTTCGGACAAATCAGGTCGGGTTGCCAAGTGGCTATAAATAGCCCACCCCCACAACAATAAATGGTTGGCTGCTCAGATTTCAGTGCGCGGCTTTTGTCGTTTGAGAGCAACCCACCTCGAAGCCTTTGAGAGAAAATTCCTAGCGAGGAGAAAAGCCCTAACCACCCAGAGCCAGAGTAAATTGGGCATCACTTAAGTCTTCTTGTCTGTGTGATCTGAAGACTTATTACACTTGAGGACTGTGAATCCTCCAGACGGTTAGGCGTCGCGTTCAGAGCATCCAAGAGACATTGTGGATTGACAGTGAACGAAGTTTGTGAAGATTTGGGAGTCTACCTTGAAGACTTACCAGAGTAATTGGGCGAGGACTAAGTGACCTTAGCTCAAGGAGAATACGGTGAGGACTTGGTGTCCTGAACTGTGTGTTCAGGACTGGGTGTCCGGGACTATGTGTCCTAAGGTTTAAATACCTAGCCGCTCCAACCAGACGTACAGTTGTCACAGCAACTGGAACTGGTCCAACATATCATTGTCTTCAACGAGTCACTGATTTCATCTTCACTTCCTTTTTCTTACTGTTACTCATTGTTAAGAAATTGCATGCTTGCCTTATCTTTTGTCTTCACAACATGAATGTATGATCTATTTGGCTTCATAACTTTTTCCTACCTGATCCTTATTACACTGCAGCTGTTTGTCATTGTGCTTTCACTCTGTTGAATACTTGACCATGGCTGGCCTAGTGTAATCTAACTTCCGCTGCATAGTAATAGGCATAATCTTCGCTGTTTGTGTTCATAACTACCACATTTTGAAGACTTTCATAAAAATCGCCTATTCACCCCCCTCTAGTTGATATAACGCACTTTCAATTGGTATCAGAGCAAGGTGCTCCCTTGTTCTGTGTGATTCGGTTTAACCACCTGGAGTTTTAGCTATGTCGACTGCAGGGATAATCAAAGTCTCTGCTGCATGCCCCGTCTTCGATGGAACTGAATATCCCTACTGGAAGAATAAGATGCGCATGCATCTTGAAGCCATTGACGTCGACCTATGGTATGTCGTCGAGAACGGCGTTCCCAAGGCTGGAGAAGGTGTCACTACTGCTGATGTCAAGAAGTTCACTCAACTGGACTCTACTGCCAAAAATATCATCTGTGGTCATCTGACAAAAGGACAGTATGGCCGTGTGAGTGCCTTGAAGACATCCAAGCTGGTCTGGGACTGGCTCTCCAAGGTCAATGAAGGCGTCTCAACCCAGAGAGATCAAAGAATCAGTGTTCTTCGCAACCTCTTCAACCGCTTTAAGCGAAATGACAATGAGAATGTCCAGCACACATTTGACCGGCTCACTGACATCACAAATGAGCTTCAAGCCCTCGGCGCCACTGAGATCACCAAACATGAAATCATCAAGACATTGCTGAGATCACTTGATAGTTCGTTTGACATCCTAGGCCCTGATGATTCAAGAACGTCCTGATTTCAAGACACTCGATTCGTCTGACATACTTGAGAGGCTCAACACACATGAGTTTCAGCTTTCTGAGAAGAGAGATATCTACGGTCCAAACTATGGGCGAACTCGTGCCTTGAAGGCTAAAGTTGTTTCCTCATCTGAAGAAGAATCTGACAGCAGTTCTAATGATCCTGAAGACATTGGAAGGGAACTTGCAATGCTAGTGAAGAAGTTCCAAAAATTCACCAAGAAGAAAGGCTTCAGAAAATCTTCACGATCAAGCTCAAGGAATGATGAAGCTTCTGCTCATAACTACAAGAAGAAAACATGTCACGAGTGCAAGAAAACTGGACACTTCATCTCTGAGTGTCCACAGTGGGACAATGAGAACAGAAGGAAGAAGAAGAGCAAGGAATATGATTCTGACGACAAGAAGAAGAAGAAGAAGAAATACTCAAAGTCTTCTTCCAAGTCTTCCTCAAAGTCTTCATCACACAAGAAGAGCTCATCTGGCAAGGCACGTGTGTTTGTTGGCAAGGAAATGGATTCAGAGGAGGAGTCCGCTTCTGAGGAGGCAGAGGTGGAGTCTGAGGAGGAGTCTGATTCTGGCATTGCGAGTCTGGCTACAACATACGTTGCCAAGTCCATCTTCAACACTGAAGACAATGACTGCATCACTGACACCGACGCAAATGACAAGAACGACTCCACTCCTACCTACTGCTTCATGGCACGCGGTGCCAAGGTAAACACACGCACTACTCGCTATCAAACATCTAGTGACAATGACTCTGAATGTGATTCAAAACCCAGCTACAAAACACTTGCTAAAATTGCAACTGAACAACAGAAAGCTATGGAACATATTCAAAAACTGTTAGACAGAAGCGATGATCTGTTGGGTGCTGAAATGACTCGATCTGAATCCTTAATTGAAGACATAGAAAATCTTCACGTTAAGTATCAGGAACATGAGGATCGTCTTGATACTCTCTCAACAACTCATGAAAAGCTTTCCTATGATTATCTTCAAAGGAAGCAAGAACTTGAGAAATTGAGAGCGGCTCATGAAGATCTTCAAAAGGAAAATGAGTCACTTCGCGCCGAACAGATCAGTTCCGCTCAGGAAGGATTTGAACCACCATGTCTTAAATGCATTGAGCGTGATAATGCTACTTCTGTTGCTGAATGTTCCACTGCTACTGCTGTTGCAATATCTTCAACTGTTGATGTGGTAACTAACCCCTCTGCTGAGGATACCACTTCTATTGCTGATGAGAATGCTAGGTTGAAGACATTGCTTGAAACAGGGATGTACAAAAGTCTTAAAGGACATCAGACATTATGTGATGTCCTCAAGAAGCAGATTCTGAACCGAAACCCTAGGAAAGAGGGTGTTGGGTTCGTAAGGAAAATAAATGCAGATGGCTCTTACTGGAAACCTGAGCAGTACCCCAAAACCACATGGGTTGCTGCAAAGGAACTTTCAGCAGATCCATCCAATTTATCTGGCTTCACTTGTGCTAACCCCATTATCATTGATGAATCCGATGCAAACTATAAACTGTTTAAGAATCAGAATGGTGAAGTGTTTGCCAGGTACATTGGTACTAACTGCAGGAATGGACCGCCTATGAAGAAGATCTGGGTTCCGAAAAAGTGTCTGGAAAATCTTCCCGTGAATGTCTTCATGACACCTCACTTGAAGAAAACAAACATCAGACCAAAGGCTTCATACGGTCCAAAGGCTTCATACAAACAGAGGACTCACCTGAGTCACACTAACGCAAATGTTTTGCAGGGAAACCATACTCAAGCATATGAATATGAGAGCGGTTCATCGAACCGTCATGTTCATATGACCAAAAATTATTCTGCTTATTCCTATGAGTATTATTGTCCACCTGCTAGACTGTTTGCTGAGGCTTCAAAGCCAAAATTCTCAGATGCTGCACTTAGACTTATTGCTTCTAAGCCACCCTTGAAGATGTGGGTGGTTAAGAACGCTTAACTCTCTTTTGCAGGGAAAGGTCCCCAGCAGAAAACCAAAATCTTCTAACGCTATTGCTGGGGACCTTAAAAATCTTGTAGGGCGCAAGATAAAATGCCCGAATGGCATCATTATGTACCTCGTTCTTGAATCGCATGCTACTCTCTCTATTAGTCCTAATCTGGATCTAAGTTTTCATAACCCACTGGTTCGTCAAATGTTTTTGCTTCACAATACCCTTCATGAAGCCTATCCCCCTAACTGCACTGTAGGGTACGACACCAGCGACTTCAAAGTCTTCAGAATGGATTATTGACAGTGGGTGTACAAATCACATGACTGGCAAAAGAAGCCTTCTTATGGAATCAACCTTACGTCCATCCGACAAGAGCCACATCACATTTGCTGACACTGGTAAAAGTAAGGTATTGGGTCTAGGTAGAGTTGCAATCTCAAAGGATCAACACATGGATAAAGTCATGCTTGTTGAATCCCTTGGCTTCAACTTAATGTCTGTCTCAATGCTTTGCGATTTGAACATGATCGTCATGTTTGGAAAATATCGTTGCCTAGTACTAATGGAATCTGACAAGTCTCTAGTGTTTGAAGGGTATCGAAAAGATGATTTGTATGTGGTAGATTTCTCAGCAGGACCACAACTTGCA